>NW_026777258.1:0-153930 GCF_030936135.1 Gavia stellata | reverse complement strand
TGTGCTTGTGATGTCACTTGTGGCCTAGTTCCGCATAGGTGAGGCGCGGGAACCTTGCCCTGCAGGTGCCTGAGCTCTCACCAGTGGCTGAGTCCCTCCTACGTTACGCACTGAACATGGCCTATGCTGCTGCTTGAATGTCACTGGGACGTCTTTAGCTCATAGGTCAAGCACAGGAACCGGGCTTGTTCAGGGTTTTCTGTCACTAATGACTTAGTTCCCAGTGTAGCAGGCGTGGGAATGTGGCTGGTGCAGGTGCTTGTGATGTCACTTGTGGCCTAGTTCCGCATAGGAGAGGCGCGGGAAACTTGTCCTGCAGGTGCTTGAGCTGTCACCAGTGGCTGAGTCCGCTCTATGTTATGCACTGAACATGAGCTTTGCTGCTGTTTGGATGTCACTGGGAACTGTGTAGCTCATAGGTCAAGCACAGGAACCGGGCTTGTTCAGGGTTTTCTGTCACTAATGACTTAGTTCCGAGTGCAGCAGGCGTGGGAATGTGGCTGGTGCAGGTGCTTGTGATGTCACTTGTGGCCTAGTTCCGCATAGGAGACGCATGGGAACTTTGCCCTGCAGGTGCCTGAGCTCTCACCAGTGGCTGAGTCCCTCCTACGTTACGCACTGAACATGGCCTTGTCTGCTGTTTGGATATCACTGGGAGCTGTGTAGCTCATAGGTCAAGCACAGGAACCGGGCTTGTTCAGGGTTTTCTGTCACTAGTTTCTTAGATGCGCATGTAGCTGGCGTGGGAATGTGGCTGGTGCAGGTGCTTGTAATTTCTGTGGTGGCGTAGTTCCTTACAGGCGAGGCGCGGGAACCTTACCCTGCAGGTGCTTGAGCTGTCACCAGTGGCTGAGTCCGCTCTAAGTTATGCACTGAACATGAGCTTTGCTGCTGTTTGGATGTCACTGGGAAGTGTGTGTATCACATAGGTCAAGCACAGGAACCGGACTTGTTCAGGGTTTTCTGTCACTAATGACTTATTTCTGTGAACAGCAGGCGTGGCAATGTGGCTGGTGCAGGTGCTTGTGATGTCACTTGTGGCCTAGTTCCGCATAGGGGAGGCGCGGGAACCTTACCCTGCAGGTGCTTGAGCTGTCACCAGTGGCTGAGTCCCTCCTACGTTACGCACTGAACATGGCCTATGCTGCTGCTTGAATGTCACTGGGACGTCTTTAGCTCATAGCTCAAGCTCAGGAACTGGGCTTGTTCAGGGTTTTCTGTCACTAATGACTTAGTTCCCAGTGTAGCAGGCGTGGGAATGTGGCTGGTGCAGGTGCTTGTGATGTCACTGTTGGCCTAGTTCCGCATAGGAGAGGTGCGGGAAACTTGTCCTGCAGGTGCTTGAGCTGTCACCAGTGGCTGAGTCCGCTCTTTGTTATGCACTGAACATGAGCTTTGCTGCTGTTTGGATGTCACTGGGAACTGTGTAGCTCATAGGTCAAGCACAGGAACCGGGCTTGTTCAGGGTTTTCTGTCACTAAAGACTTAGTTCTGTGAACAGCAGGCGTGGGAATGTGGCTGGTGCAGGTGCTTGTGATGTCACTTGTGGCCTAGTTCCGCATAGGAGAGGCGCGGGAACCTTGCCCTGCAGGTGCCTGAGCTCTCACCAGTGGCTGAGTCCCTCCTACGTTACGCACTGAACATGGCCTATGCTGCTGCTTGAATGTCACTGGGACGTCTTTAGCTCATAGGTCAAGCTCAGGAACTGGGCTTGTTCAGGGTTTTCTGTCACTAATGACTTAGTTCCCAGTGTAGCAGGCGTGGGAATGTGGCTGGTGCAGGTGCTTGTGATGTCACTGTTCGCCTAGTTCCGCATAGGAGAGGCGCGGGAAACTTGTCCTGCAGGTGCTTGAGCTGTCACCAGTGGCTGAGTCCGCTCTTTGTTATGCACTGAACATGAGCTTTGCTGCTGTTTGGATGTCACTGGGAACTGTGTAGCTCATAGGTCAAGCACAGGAACCGGGCTTGTTCACGGTTTTCTGTCACTAATGACTTAGTTCTGTGAACAGCAGGCGTGGGAATGTGGCTGGTGCAGGTGCTTGTGATGTCACTTGTGGCCTAGTTCCGCATAGGGGAGGCGCGGGAACCTTGCCCCGCAGGTGCCTGAGCTGTCACCAGTGGCTGAGTCCCTCCTACGTTACGCACTGAACATGACCTATGCTGCTGCTTGAATGTCACTGGGACGTCTTTAGCTCATAGGTCAAGCACAGGAACCGGGCTTGTTCAGGGTTTTCTGTCACTAATGACTTAGTGCCGAGTGCAGCAGGCGTGGGAATGTGGCTGGTGCAGGTGCTTGTAATTTCTGTGGTGGCGTAGTTCCGCATAGGCGAGGCGCGGGAACCTTACCCTGCAGGTGCTTGAGCTGTCACCAGTGGCTGAGTCCGCTCTATGTTATGCACTGAACATGAGCTTTGCTGCTGTTTGGATGTCACTGGGAAGTCTGTGTATCACATAGGTCAAGCACAGGAACCGGGCTTGTTCAGGGTTTTCTGTCACTAATGACTTATTTCTGTGAACAGCAGGCGTGGGAATGTGGCTGGTGCAGGTGCTTGTGATGTCACTTGTGGCCTAGTTCCGCATAGGAGAGGCGCGGGAACCTTACCCTGCAGGTGCTTGAGCTGTCACCAGTGGCTGAGTCCGCTCTATGTTATGCACTGAACATGAGCTTTGCTGCTGTTTGGATGTTACTGGAAGTGTGTGTATCACATAGGTCAAGCACAGGAACCGGGCTTGTTCAGGGTTTTCTGTCACTAATGACTTAGTTCCGAGTGCAGCAGGCGTGGGAATGTGGCTGGTGCAGGTGCTTGTGATGTCACTTGTGGCCTAGTTCCGCATAGGGGAGGCGCGGGAACCTTGCCCTGCAGGTGCCTGAGCTCTCACCAGTGGCTGAGTCCCTCCTACGTTACGCACTGAACGTGACCTATGCTGCTGCTTGAATGTCACTGGGACGTCTTTAGCTCATAGGTCAAGCACAGGAACCGGGCTTGTTCAGGGATTTCTGTCACTAATGACTTAGTGCCGAGTGCAGCAGGCGTGGGAATGTGGCTGGTGCAGGTGCTTGTAATTTCACTGGTGGCGTAGTTCCGCATAGGCGAGGCGCCGGAACCTTACCCTGCAGGTGCTTGAGCTGTCACCAGTGGCTGAGTCCGCTCTATGTTATGCACTGAACATGAGCTTTGCTGCTGTTTGGATGTCACTGGGAAGTCTGTGTATCACATAGGTCAAGCACAGGAACCGGGCTTGTTCAGGGTTTTCTGTCACTAATGACTTAGTTCCGAGTGCAGCAGGCGTGGGAATGTGGCTGGTGCAGGTGCTTGTGATGTCACTTGTGGCCTAGTTCCGCATAGGGGAGGCGCGGGAACCTTGCCCTGCAGGTGCCTGAGCTCTCACCAGTGGCTGAGTCCCTCCTACGTTACGCACTGAACGTGACCTATGCTGCTGCTTGAATGTCACTGGGACGTCTTTAGCTCATAGGTCAAGCACAGGAACCGGGCTTGTTCAGGGTTTTCTGTCACTAATGACTTAGTGCCGAGTGCAGCAGGCGTGGGAATGTGGCTGGTGCAGGTGCTTGTAATTTCACTGGTGGCGTAGTTCCGCATAGGCGAGGCGCGGGAACCTTACCCTGCAGGTGCTTGAGCTGTCACCAGTGGCTGAGTCCGCTCTATGTTATGCACTGAACATGAGCTTTGCTGCTGTTTGGATGTCACTGGGAAGTCTGTGTATCACATAGGTCAAGCACAGGAACCGGGCTTGTTCAGGGTTTTTTGTCACTAATGACTTAGTTCTGTGAACAGCAGGCGTGGGAATGTGGCTGGTGCAGGTGCTTGTGATGTCACTTGTGGCCTAGTTCCGCATAGGGGAGGCGCGGGAACCTTGCCCTGCAGGTGCCTGAGCTGTCACCAGTGGCTGAGTCCCTCCTACGTTACGCACTGAACATGGCCTATGCTGCTGCTTGAATGTCACTGGGACGTCTTTAGCTCATAGGTCAAGCACAGGAACCGGGCTTGTTCAGGGTTTTCTGTCACTAATGACTTAGTTCCCAGTGTAGCAGGCGTGGGAATTGGCTGGTGCAGGTGCTTGTGATGTCACTGTTCGCCTAGTTCCGCATAGGAGAGGCGCGGGAAACTTGTCCTGCAGGTGCTTGAGCTGTCACCAGTGGCTGAGTCCGCTCTATGTTATGCACTGAACATGAGCTTTGCTGCTGTTTGGATGTCACTGGGAAGTGTGTGTATCACATAGGTCAAGCACAGGAACCGGGCTTGTTCAGGGTTTTCTGGCACTAATGACTTAGTTCCGAGTGCAGCAGGCGTGGGAATGTGGCTGGTGCAGGTGCTTGTGATGTCACTTGTGGCCTAGTTCTGCATAGTGGAGGCGCGGGAACCTTGCCCTGCAGGTGCCTGAGCTCTCACCAGGTGCTGAGTCCCTCCTACGTTACGCACTGAACATGACCTATGCTGCTGCTTGAATGTCACTGGGACGTCTTTAGCTCATAGGTCAAGCACAGGAACCGGGCTTGTTCAGGGTTTTCTGTCACTAATGACTTAGTGCCGAGTGCAGCAGGCGTGGGAATGTGGCTGGTGCAGGTGCTTGTAATTTCTGTGGTGGCGTAGTTCCGCATAGGCGAGGCGCGGGAACCTTACCCTGCAGGTGCTTGAGCTGTCACCAGTGGCTGAGTCCGCTCTATGTTATGCACTGAACATGAGCTTTGCTGCTGTTTGGATGTCACTGGGAAGTCTGTGTATCACATAGGTCAAGCACAGGAACCGGGATTGTTCAGGGTTTTCTGTCACTAATGACTTACTTCTGTGAACAGCAGGCGTGGGAATGTGGCTGGTGCAGGTGCTTGTGATGTCACTTGTGGCCTAGTTCCGCATAGGTGAGGCGCGGGAACCTTGCCCTGCAGGTGCCTGAGCTCTCACCAGTGGCTGAGTCCCTCCTACGTTACGCACTGAACATGGCCTATGCTGCTGCTTGAATGTCACTGGGACGTCTTTAGCTCATAGGTCAAGCACAGGAACCGGGCTTGTTCAGGGTTTTCTGTCACTAATGACTTAGTTCCCAGTGTAGCAGGCGTGGGAATGTGGCTGGTGCAGGTGCTTGTGATGTCACTTGTGGCCTAGTTCCGCATAGGAGAGGCGCGGGAAACTTGTCCTGCAGGTGCTTGAGCTGTCACCAGTGGCTGAGTCCGCTCTATGTTATGCACTGAACATGAGCTTTGCTGCTGTTTGGATGTCACTGGGAACTGTGTAGCTCATAGGTCAAGCACAGGAACCGGGCTTGTTCAGGGTTTTCTGTCACTAATGACTTAGTTCCGAGTGCAGCAGGCGTGGGAATGTGGCTGGTGCAGGTGCTTGTGATGTCACTTGTGGCCTAGTTCCGCATAGGAGACGCATGGGAACTTTGCCCTGCAGGTGCCTGAGCTCTCACCAGTGGCTGAGTCCCTCCTACGTTACGCACTGAACATGGCCTTGTCTGCTGTTTGGATATCACTGGGAGCTGTGTAGCTCATAGGTCAAGCACAGGAACCGGGCTTGTTCAGGGTTTTCTGTCACTAGTTTCTTAGATGCGCATGTAGCTGGCGTGGGAATGTGGCTGGTGCAGGTGCTTGTAATTTCTGTGGTGGCGTAGTTCCTTACAGGCGAGGCGCGGGAACCTTACCCTGCAGGTGCTTGAGCTGTCACCAGTGGCTGAGTCCGCTCTAAGTTATGCACTGAACATGAGCTTTGCTGCTGTTTGGATGTCACTGGGAAGTGTGTGTATCACATAGGTCAAGCACAGGAACCGGACTTGTTCAGGGTTTTCTGTCACTAATGACTTATTTCTGTGAACAGCAGGCGTGGCAATGTGGCTGGTGCAGGTGCTTGTGATGTCACTTGTGGCCTAGTTCCGCATAGGGGAGGCGCGGGAACCTTACCCTGCAGGTGCTTGAGCTGTCACCAGTGGCTGAGTCCCTCCTACGTTACGCACTGAACATGGCCTATGCTGCTGCTTGAATGTCACTGGGACGTCTTTAGCTCATAGCTCAAGCTCAGGAACTGGGCTTGTTCAGGGTTTTCTGTCACTAATGACTTAGTTCCCAGTGTAGCAGGCGTGGGAATGTGGCTGGTGCAGGTGCTTGTGATGTCACTGTTGGCCTAGTTCCGCATAGGAGAGGTGCGGGAAACTTGTCCTGCAGGTGCTTGAGCTGTCACCAGTGGCTGAGTCCGCTCTTTGTTATGCACTGAACATGAGCTTTGCTGCTGTTTGGATGTCACTGGGAACTGTGTAGCTCATAGGTCAAGCACAGGAACCGGGCTTGTTCAGGGTTTTCTGTCACTAAAGACTTAGTTCTGTGAACAGCAGGCGTGGGAATGTGGCTGGTGCAGGTGCTTGTGATGTCACTTGTGGCCTAGTTCCGCATAGGAGAGGCGCGGGAACCTTGCCCTGCAGGTGCCTGAGCTCTCACCAGTGGCTGAGTCCCTCCTACGTTACGCACTGAACATGGCCTATGCTGCTGCTTGAATGTCACTGGGACGTCTTTAGCTCATAGGTCAAGCTCAGGAACTGGGCTTGTTCAGGGTTTTCTGTCACTAATGACTTAGTTCCCAGTGTAGCAGGCGTGGGAATGTGGCTGGTGCAGGTGCTTGTGATGTCACTGTTCGCCTAGTTCCGCATAGGAGAGGCGCGGGAAACTTGTCCTGCAGGTGCTTGAGCTGTCACCAGTGGCTGAGTCCGCTCTTTGTTATGCACTGAACATGAGCTTTGCTGCTGTTTGGATGTCACTGGGAACTGTGTAGCTCATAGGTCAAGCACAGGAACCGGGCTTGTTCACGGTTTTCTGTCACTAATGACTTAGTTCTGTGAACAGCAGGCGTGGGAATGTGGCTGGTGCAGGTGCTTGTGATGTCACTTGTGGCCTAGTTCCGCATAGGGGAGGCGCGGGAACCTTGCCCCGCAGGTGCCTGAGCTGTCACCAGTGGCTGAGTCCCTCCTACGTTACGCACTGAACATGACCTATGCTGCTGCTTGAATGTCACTGGGACGTCTTTAGCTCATAGGTCAAGCACAGGAACCGGGCTTGTTCAGGGTTTTCTGTCACTAATGACTTAGTGCCGAGTGCAGCAGGCGTGGGAATGTGGCTGGTGCAGGTGCTTGTAATTTCTGTGGTGGCGTAGTTCCGCATAGGCGAGGCGCGGGAACCTTACCCTGCAGGTGCTTGAGCTGTCACCAGTGGCTGAGTCCGCTCTATGTTATGCACTGAACATGAGCTTTGCTGCTGTTTGGATGTCACTGGGAAGTCTGTGTATCACATAGGTCAAGCACAGGAACCGGGCTTGTTCAGGGTTTTCTGTCACTAATGACTTATTTCTGTGAACAGCAGGCGTGGGAATGTGGCTGGTGCAGGTGCTTGTGATGTCACTTGTGGCCTAGTTCCGCATAGGAGACGCGCGGGAACCTTACCCTGCAGGTGCTTGAGCTGTCACCAGTGGCTGAGTCCGCTCTATGTTATGCACTGAACATGAGCTTTGCTGCTGTTTGGATGTTACTGGGAAGTGTGTGTATCACATAGGTCAAGCACAGGAACCGGGCTTGTTCAGGGTTTTCTGTCACTAATGACTTAGTTCCGAGTGCAGCAGGCGTGGGAATGTGGCTGGTGCAGGTGCTTGTGATGTCACTTGTGGCCTAGTTCCGCATAGGGGAGGCGCGGGAACCTTGCCCTGCAGGTGCCTGAGCTCTCACCAGTGGCTGAGTCCCTCCTACGTTACGCACTGAACGTGACCTATGCTGCTGCTTGAATGTCACTGGGACGTCTTTAGCTCATAGGTCAAGCACAGGAACCGGGCTTGTTCAGGGATTTCTGTCACTAATGACTTAGTGCCGAGTGCAGCAGGCGTGGGAATGTGGCTGGTGCAGGTGCTTGTAATTTCACTGGTGGCGTAGTTCCGCATAGGCGAGGCGCCGGAACCTTACCCTGCAGGTGCTTGAGCTGTCACCAGTGGCTGAGTCCGCTCTATGTTATGCACTGAACATGAGCTTTGCTGCTGTTTGGATGTCACTGGGAAGTCTGTGTATCACATAGGTCAAGCACAGGAACCGGGCTTGTTCAGGGTTTTCTGTCACTAATGACTTAGTTCCGAGTGCAGCAGGCGTGGGAATGTGGCTGGTGCAGGTGCTTGTGATGTCACTTGTGGCCTAGTTCCGCATAGGGGAGGCGCGGGAACCTTGCCCTGCAGGTGCCTGAGCTCTCACCAGTGGCTGAGTCCCTCCTACGTTACGCACTGAACGTGACCTATGCTGCTGCTTGAATGTCACTGGGACGTCTTTATCTCATAGGTCAAGCACAGGAACCGGGCTTGTTCAGGGTTTTCTGTCACTAATGACTTAGTTCCCAGTGTAGCAGGCGTGGGAATGTGGCTGGTGCAGGTGCTTGTAATTTCACTGGTGGCGTAGTTCCGCATAGGCGAGGCGCGGGAACCTTACCCTGCAGGTGCTTGAGCTGTCACCAGTGGCTGAGTCCGCTCTATGTTATGCACTGAACATGAGCTTTGCTGCTGTTTGGATGTCACTGGGAAGTCTGTGTATCACATAGGTCAAGCACAGGAACCGGGCTTGTTCAGGGTTTTTTGTCACTAATGACTTAGTTCTGTGAACAGCAGGCGTGGGAATGTGGCTGGTGCAGGTGCTTGTGATGTCACTTGTGGCCTAGTTCCGCATAGGCGAGGCGCGGGAACCTTGCCCTGCAGGTGTCTGAGCTCTCACCAGTGGCTGAGTCCCTCCTACGTTACGCACTGAACATGGCCTATGCTGCTGCTTGAATGTCACTGGGACGTCTTTAGCTCATAGGTCAAGCTCAGGAACTGGGCTTGTTCAGGGTTTTCTGTCACTAATGACTTAGTTCCCAGTGTAGCAGGCGTGGGAATGTGGCTGGTGCAGGTGCTTGTGATGTCACTGTTGGCCTAGTTCCGCATAGGAGAGGCGCGGGAAACTTGTCCTGCAGGTGCTTGAGCTGTCACCAGTGGCTGAGTCCGCTCTTTGTTATGCACTGAACATGAGCTTTGCTGCTGTTTGGATGTCACTGGGAACTGTGTAGCTCATAGGTCAAGCACAGGAACCGGGCTTGTTCAGGGTTTTCTGTCACTAATGACTTAGTTCTGTGAACAGCAGGCGTGGGAATGTGGCTGGTGCAGGTGCTTGTGATGTCACTTGTGGCCTAGTTCCGCATAGGGGAGGCGCGGGAAACTTGTCCTGCAGGTGCTTGAGCTGTCACCATTGGCTGAGTCCGCTCTATGTTATGCACTGAACATGGCCTTTGCTGCTGTTTGGATGTCACTGGGAAGTGTGTAGCTCATGGGTCAAACACAGGAACTGGGCTTGTTCAGGGTTTTCTGTCACTAATGACTTAGTTCTGTGAACAGCAGGCGTGGGAATGTGGCTGGTGCAGGTGCTTGTGATGTCACTTGTGGCCTAGTTCCGCATAGGCGAGGCGCGGGAACCTTACTCTGCAGGTGCTTGAGCTGTCACCAGTGGCTGAGTCTGCTCTATGTTATGCACTGAACATGAGCTTTGCTGCTGTTTGGATGTCACTGGGAAGTGTGTGTATCACATAGGTCAAGCACAGGGACCGGGCTTGTTCAGGGCTTTTTGTCACTAATGGCTTAGTTCTGTGAACAGCAGGCGTGGGAATGTGGCTGGTGCAGGTGCTTGTGATGTCACTTGTGGCCTAGTTCCGCATAGGCGAGGCGCGGGAACCTTGCCCTGCAGGTGCCTGAGCTCTCACCAGTGGCTGAGTCCCTCCTACGTTACGCACTGAACATGACCTTTGCTGCCGCTTGAATGTCACTGAGACGTCTTTAGCTCATAGGTCAAGCACAGGAACCGGGCTTGTTCAGGGTTTTCTGTCACTAATGACTTAGTTCCTAGTGTAGCAGGCGTGGGAATGTGGCTGGTACAGGTGCTTGTAATTTCACTGCTTGCCTACTTGCGCATTGGAGTGGCGCAGGAACCTAGCCCTCCAGGTGCTTGGGCTGTCACCAGTGGCTGAGTCACTTCTACATTACGCACTGGACATGGCCTTGCTGCTATTTTCATGTCACTGGCAAGTGTGTAGCTCATAGGTCAAGCACAGGAGCCGGGCTTTTTCAGGGTTTTCTGTCACTAATGACTTAGTGCCGAGTGCAGCAGGCATATGAATGTGGCTGGTGCAGGTGCTTGTAATTTCTGTGGTGGCGTAGTTCCGCATAGGCGAGGCGCGGGAACCTTACCCTGCAGGTGCTTGATCTGTCACCAGTGGCTGAGTCCGCTCTATGTTATGGACTGGACATGAGCTTTGCTGCTGTTTGGATGTCACTGGGAAATGTGTGTATCACATAGGTGAAGCACAGGAACCGGGCTTGTTCAGGGTTTTTTGTCACTAATGACTTAGTTCTGTGAACAGCAGGCATGGGAATGTGGCTGGTGCAGGTGCTTGTGATGTCACTTGTGGCCTAGTTCCGCATAGGAGACGCATGGGAACTTTGCCCTGCAGGTGCCTGAGCTGTCACCAGTGGCTGAGTCCCTCCTACGTTACGCACTGAACATGGCCTATGCTGCTGCTTGAATGTCACTGGGACGTCTTTAGCTCATAGGTCAAGCACAGGAACCGGGCTTGTTCAGGGTTTTCTGTCACTAATGACTTAGTTCCCAGTGTAGCAGGCGTGGGAATGTGGCTGGTGCAGGTGCTTGTGATGTCACTGTTCGCCTAGTTCCGCATAGGAGAGGCGCGGGAAACTTGTCCTGCAGGTGCTTGAGCTGTCACCAGTGGCTGAGTCCGCTCTATGTTATGCACTGAACATGAGCTTTGCTGCTGTTTGGATGTCACTGGGAACTGTGTAGCTCATAGGTCAAGCACTGGAACCAGGCTTGTTCAGGGTTTTCTGTCACTAATGACTTAGTTCCGAGTGCAGCAGGCGTGGGAATGTGGCTGGTGCAGGTGCTTGTGATGTCACTTGTGGCCTAGTTCCGCATAGGAGACACATGGGAACTTTGCCCTGCAGGTGCCTGAGCTCTCACCAGTGGCTGAGTCCCTCCTACGTTACGCACTGAACATGGCCTATGCTGCTGCTTGAATGTCACTGGGACGTCTTTAGCTCATAGGTCAAGCTCAGGAACTAGGCTTGTTCAGGGTTTTCTGTCACTAATGACTTAGTTCCCAGTGTAGCAGGCGTGGGAATGTGGCTGGTGCAGGTGCTTGTGATGTCACTGTTCGCCTAGTTCCGCATAGGAGAGGCGCGGGAACCTTGCCCTGCAGGTGCCTGAGCTCTCACCAGTGGCTGAGTCCCTCCTACGTTACGCACTGAACATGGCCTTGTCTGCTGTTTGGATATCACTGGGAGCTGTGTAGCTCATAGGTCAAGGACAGGAACTGGGCTTGTTCAGGGTTTTCTGTCACTAGTTTCTTAGATGCGCATGTAGCTGGCGTGGGAATGTGGCTCGTACAGGTGCTTGTAATTTCACTGGTGGCGTAGTTCCTTACAGGCGAGGCGCGGGAACCTTACCCTGCAGGTGCTTGAGCTGTCACCAGTGGCTGAGTCCGCTCTAAGTTATGCACTGAACATGAGCTTTGCTGCTGTTTGGATGTCACTGGGAAGTGTGTGTATCACATAGGTCAAGCACAGGAACCGGACTTGTTCAGGGTTTTCTGTCACTAATGACTTATTTCTGTGAACAGCAGGCGTGGGAATGTGGCTGGTGCAGGTGCTTGTGATGTCACTTGTGGCCTAGTTCCGCATAGGGGAGGCGCGGGAACCTTACCCTGCAGGTGCTTGAGCTGTCACCAGTGGCTGAGTCCGCTCTATGTTATGCACTGAACATGAGCTTTGCTGCTGTTTGGATGTCACTGGGAAGTGTGTGTATCACATAGGTCAAGCACAGGAACCGGGCTTGTTCACGGTTTTTTGTCACTAATGACTTAGTTCTGTGAACAGCAGGCGTGGGAATGTGGCTGGTGCAGGTGCTTGTGATGTCACTTGTGGCCTAGTTCCGCATAGGCGAGGCGCGGGAACCTTGCCCTGCAGGTGTCTGAGCTCTCACCAGTGGCTGAGTCCCTCCTACGTTACGCACTGAACATGGCCTATGCTGCTGCTTGAATGTCACTGGGACGTCTTTAGCTCATAGCTCAAGCTCAGGAACTGGGCTTGTTCAGGGTTTTCTGTCACTAATGACTTAGTTCCCAGTGTAGCAGGCGTGGGAATGTGGCTGGTGCAGGTGCTTGTGATGTCACTGTTGGCCTAGTTCCGCATAGGAGAGGTGCGGGAAACTTGTCCTGCAGGTGCTTGAGCTGTCACCAGTGGCTGAGTCCGCTCTTTGTTATGCACTGAACATGAGCTTTGCTGCTGTTTGGATGTCACTGGGAACTGTGTAGCTCATAGGTCAAGCACAGGAACCGGGCTTGTTCAGGGTTTTCTGTCACTAATGACTTAGTTCTGTGAACAGCAGGCGTGGGAATGTGGCTGGTGCAGGTGCTTGTGATGTCACTTGTGGCCTAGTTCCGCATAGGAGAGGCGCGGGAACCTTACCCTGCAGGTGCCTGAGCTCTCACCAGTGGCTGAGTCCCTCCTACGTTACGCACTGAACATGGCCTATGCTGCTGCTTGAATGTCACTGGGACGTCTTTAGCTCATAGGTCAAGCTCAGGAACTGGGCTTGTTCAGGGTTTTCTGTCACTAATGACTTAGTTCCCAGTGTAGCAGGCGTGGGAATGTGGCTGGTGCAGGTGCTTGTGATGTCACTGTTCGCCTAGTTCCGCATAGGAGAGGCGCGGGAAACTTGTCCTGCAGGTGCTTGAGCTGTCACCAGTGGCTGAGTCCGCTCTTTGTTATGCACTGAACATGAGCTTTGCTGCTGTTTGGATATCACTGGGAACTGTGTAGCTCATAGGTCAAGCACAGGAACCGGGCTTGTTCACGGTTTTCTGTCACTAATGACTTAGTTCTGTGAACAGCAGGCGTGGGAATGTGGCTGGTGCAGGTGCTTGTGATGTCACTTGTGGCCTAGTTCCGCATAGGGGAGGCGCGGGAACCTTGCCCCGCAGGTGCCTGAGCTGTCACCAGTGGCTGAGTCCCTCCTACGTTACGCACTGAACATGACCTATGCTGCTGCTTGAATGTCACTGGGACGTCTTTAGCTCATAGGTCAAGCACAGGAACCGGGCTTGTTCAGGGTTTTCTGTCACTAATGACTTAGTGCCGAGTGCAGCAGGCGTGGGAATGTGGCTGGTATAGGTGCTTGTAATTTCACTGGTGGCATAGTTCCTTACAGGCGAGGCACGGGAACCTTACCCTGCAGGTGCTTGAGCTGTCACCAGTGTTTGAGTCCGCTCTATGTTATGGACTGAACATGAGCTTTGCTGCTGTTTGGATGTCACTGGGAAGTGTGTGTATCACATAGGTCAAGCACAGGAACCGGGCTTGTTCAGGGTTTTCTGTCACTAATGACTTATTTCTGTGAACAGCAGGCGTGGGAATGTGGCTGGTGCAGGTGCTTGTGATGTCACTTGTGGCCTAGTTCCGCATAGGAGAGGCGCGGGAACCTTACCCTGCAGGTGCTTGAGCTGTCACCAGTGGCTGAGTCCGCTCTATGTTATGCACTGAACATGAGCTTTGCTGCTGTTTGGATGTTACTGGGAAGTGTGTGTATCACATAGGTCAAGCACAGGAACCGGGCTTGTTCAGGGTTTTCTGTCACTAATGACTTAGTTCTGTGAACAGCAGGCGTGGGAATGTGGCTGGTGCAGGTGCTTGTGATGTCACTTGTGGCCTAGTTCCGCATAGGCGAGGCGCGGGAACCTTGCCCTGCAGGTGTCTGAGCTCTCACCAGTGGCTGAGTCCCTCCTACGTTACGCACTGAACATGGCCTATGCTGCTGCTTGAATGTCACTGGGACGTCTTTAGCTCATAGGTCAAGCTCAGGAACTGGGCTTGTTCAGGGTTTTCTGTCACTAATGACTTAGTTCCCAGTGTAGCAGGCGTGGGAATGTGGCTGGTGCAGGTGCTTGTGATGTCACTGTTGGCCTAGTTCCGCATAGGAGAGGCGCGGGAAACTTGTCCTGCAGGTGCTTGAGCTGTCACCATTGGCTGAGTCCGCTCTTTGTTATGGACTGAACATGAGCTTTGCTGCTGTTTGGATGTCACTGGGAACTGTGTAGCTCATAGGTCAAGCACAGGAACCGGGCTTGTTCAGGGTTTTCTGTCACTAATGACTTAGTTCCGAGTGCAGCAGGCGTGGGAATGTGGCTGGTGCAGGTGCTTGTGATGTCACTTGTGGCCTAGTTCCGCATAGGCGAGGCGCGGGAACCTTGCCCTGCAGGTGCCTGAGCTCTCACCAGTGGCTGAGTCCCTCCTACGTTACGCACTGAACATGGCCTATGCTGCTGCTTGAATGTCACTGGGACGTCTTTAGCTCATAGGTCAAGCTCAGGAACTGGGCTTGTTCAGGGTTTTCTGTCACTAATGACTTAGTTCCCAGTGTAGCAGGCGTGGGAATGTGGCTGGTGCAGGTGCTTGTGATGTCACTGTTGGCCTAGTTCCGCATAGGAGAGGCGCGGGAAACTTGTCCTGCAGGTGCTTGAGCTGTCACCAGTGGCTGAGTCCGCTCTTTGTTATGCACTGAACATGAGCTTTGCTGCTGTTTGGATGTCACTGGGAACTGTGTAGCTCATAGGTCAAGCACAGGAACCGGGCTTGTTCAGGGTTTTCTGTCACTAATGACTTAGTTCTGTGAACAGCAGGCGTGGGAATGTGGCTGGTGCAGGTGCTTGTGATGTCACTTGTGGCCTAGTTCCGCATAGGGGAGGCGCGGGAACCTTGCCCTGCAGGTGCCTGAGCTCTCACCAGTGGCTGAGTCCCTCCTACGTTACGAACTGAACATGACCTATGCTGCTGCTTGAATGTCACTGGGACGTCTTTAGCTCATAGGTCAAGCACAGGAACCGGGCTTGTTCAGGGTTTTCTGTCACTAATGACTTAGTGCCGAGTGCAGCAGGCGTGGGAATGTGGCTGGTATAGGTGCTTGTAATTTCACTGGTGGCGTAGTTCCTTACAGGCGAGGCACGGGAACCTTACCCTGAAGGTGCTTGAGCTGTCACCAGTGGCTGAGTCCGCTCTATGTTATGGACTGAACATGAGCTTTGCTGCTGTTTGGATGTCACAGGGAAATGTGTGTATCACATAGGTCAAGCACAGGAACCGGGCTTGTTCACGGTTTTTTGTCACTAATGACTTAGTTCTGTGAACAGCAGGCGTGGGAATGTGGCTGGTGCAGGTGCTTGTGATGTCACTTGTGGCCTAGTTCCGCATAGGCGAGGCGCGGGAACCTTACTCTGCAGGTGCTTGAGCTGTCACCAGTGTCTGAGTCTGCTCTATGTTATGCACTGAACATGAGCTTTGCTGCTGTTTGGATGTCACTGGGAAGTGTGTGTATCACATAGGTCAAGCACAGGGACCGGGCTTGTTCAGGGCTTTTTGTCACTAATGGCTTAGTTCTGTGAACAGCAGGCGTGGGAATGTGGCTGGTGCAGGTGCTTGTGATGTCACTTGTGGCCTAGTTCCGCATAGGCGAAGCGCGGGAACCTTGCCCTGCAGGTGCCTGAGCTCTCACCAGTGGCTGAGTCCCTCCTACGTTACGCACTGAACATGACCTTTGCTGCCGCTTGAATGTCACTGGGACGTCTTTAGCTCATAGGTCAAGCACAGGAACCGGGCTTGTTCAGGGTTTTCTGTCACTAATGACTTAGTTCCTAGTGTAGCAGGCGTGGGAATGTGGCTGGTACAGGTGCTTGTAATTTCACTGCTTGCCTACTTGCGCATTGGAGTGGCGCAGGAACCTAGCCCTGCAGGTGCTTGGGCTGTCACCAGTGGCTGAGTCACTTCTACATTACGCACTGGACATGGCCTTGCTGCTATTTTCATGTCACTGGGAAGTGTGTAGCTCATAGGTCAAGCACAGGAGCCGGGCTTTTTCAGGGTTTTCTGTCACTAATGACTTAGTGCCGAGTGCAGCAGGCATATGAATGTGGCTGGTGCAGGTGCTTGTGATGTCACTTGTGGCCTAGTTCCGCATAGGAGACGCATGGGAACTTTGCCCTGCAGGTGCCTGAGCTGTCACCAGTGGCTGAGTCCCTCCTACGTTACGCACTGAACATGGCGTTTGCTGCTGTTTGGATGTCACTGGGAAGTGTGTAGCTCATGGGTCAAACACAGGAATTGGGCTTGTTCAGGGTTTTCTGTCACTAATGACTTAGTTCCGAGTGCAGCTGGCGTGGGAATGTGGCTGGTGCAGGTGCTTGTGATGTCACTTGTGGCCTAGTTCCGCATAGGAGAGGCGCGGGAACCTTGCCCTGCAGGTGCCTGAGCTGTCACCAGTGGCTGAGTCCCTCCTACGTTACGCACTGAACATGGCCTATGCTGCTGCTTGAATGTCACTGGGACGTCTTTAGCTCACAGGTCAAGCTCAGGAACTGGGCTTGTTCAGGGTTTTCTGTCACTAGTTTCTTAGATGCGCATGTAGCTGACGTGGGAATGTGGCTAGTACAGGTGCTTGTAATTTCACTGGTGGCGTAGTTCCTTACAGGCGAGGCGCGGGAACCTTACCCTGCAGGTGCTTGAGCTGTCACCATTGGCTGAGTCCGCTCTAAGTTATGCACTGAACATGAGCTTTGCTGCTGTTTGGATGTCACTGGGAAGTGAGTGTATCACATAGGTCAAGCACAGGAACCGGGCTTGTTCAGGGTTTTTTGTCACTAATGACTTAGTTCTGTGAACAGCAGGCGTGGCAATGTGGCTGGTGCAGGTGCTTGTGATGTCACTTGTGGCCTAGTTCAGCATAGGAGAGGCGCGGGAACCTTGCCCTGCAGGTGCCTGAGCTCTCACCAGTGGCTGAGTCCCTCCTACGTTACGCACTGAACATGGCCTATGCTGCTGCTTGAATGTCACTAGGACGTCTTTAGCTCATAGGTCAAGCTCAGGAACTGGGCTTGTTCAGGGTTTTCTGTCACTAATGACTTAGTTCCCAGTGTAGCAGGCGTGGGAATGTGGCTGGTGCAGGTGCTTGTGATGTCACTGTTCGCCTAGTTCCGCATAGGAGAGGCACGGGAAACTTGTCCTGCAGGTGCTTGAGCTGTCACCAGTGGCTGAGTCCGCTCTATGTTATGCACTGAACATGAGCTTTGCTGCTGTTTGGATGTCACTGGGTAGTGTGTAGCTCATAGGTCAAGCACAGGAACCGGGCTTGTTCAGGGTTTTCTGTCACTAATGACTTAGTTCCGAGTGCAGCAGGCGTGGGAATGTGGCTGGTGCAGGTGCTTGTGATGTAACTGTTTGCCTAGTTCTGCATAGGAGAGGCGCGGGAAACTTGTCCTGCAGGTGCTTGAGCTGTCACCAGTGGCTGAGTCCCTCCTACGTTACGCACTGAACATGGCCTTTCCTGCTGTTTGGATGTCACTGGGAACTGTGTAGCTCATAGGTCAAGGACAGGAACTGGGCTTGTTCAGGGTTTCCTGTCACTAATGACTTAGTTCTGTGAACAGCAGGCATGGGAATGGGGCTGGTGCAAGTGCTTGTGATGTCACTTGTGGCCTAGTTCCGCATAGGCGAGGCGCGGGAACCTTACCCTGCAGGTGCTTGAGCTGTCACCAGTGGCTGAGTCCGCCCTTTGTTACGCAGTGAACATGGCCTTTGCTGCAGTTTGGATGTCACTGGGAACTGTGTGTATCACACAGGTCAAGCACAGGAACCGGGCTTGTTCACGGTTTTTTGTCACTAATGACTTAGTTCTGTGAACAGCAGGCGTGGGAATGTGGCTGGTGCAGGTGCTTGTGATGTCACTTGTGGCCTAGTTCCGCATAGGGGAGGCGCGGGAACCTTGCCCTGCAGGTGCTTGAGCTGTCACCAGTGGCTGAGTCTGCCCTTCGTTACGCAGTGAACATGGCCTTTGCTGCTGTTTGGATGTCACTGGGAAGTGTGTGTCTCATGGGTCAAACACAGGAATTGGGCTTGTTCAGGGTTTTCTGTCACTAATGACTTAGTTCCTAGTGTAGCAGGCGTGGGAATGTGGCTGGTGCAGGTGCTTGTGATGTCACTTGTGGCCTAGTTCTGCATAGGCGAGGCGCGGGAACCTTGCCCTGCAGGTGCTTGAGCTGTCACCAGTGGCTGAGTCCGCTCTATGTTATGCACTGAACATGAGCTTTGCTGCTGTTTGGATGTCACTGGGAAGTGTGTGTATCACATAGGTCAAGCACAGGAACCGGGCTTGTTCAGGGTTTTTTGTCACTAATGGCTTAGTTCTGTGAACAGCAGGCGTGGGAATGTGGCTGGTGCAGGTGCTTGTGATGTCACTTGTGGCCTAGTTCCGCATAGGAGAGGCGCGGGAACCTTGCCCTGCAGGTGCCTGAGCTCTCACAAGTGGCTGAGTCCCTCCTACGTTACGCACTGAACATGGCCTATGCTGCCACTTGAATGTCACTGGGACGTCTTTAGCTCATAGGTGAAGCACTGGAACCGGGCTTGTTCAGGGTTTTCTGTCACTAATGACTTAGTGCCGAGTGCAGCAGGCATATGAATGTGGCTGGTGCAGGTGCTTGTAATTTCTGTGGTGGCGTAGTTCCGCATAGGCGAGGCGCGGGAACCTTACCCTGCAGGTGCTTGAGCTGTCACCAGTGGCTGAGTCCGCTCTATGTTATGGACTGAACATGAGCTTTGCTGCTGTTTGGATGTCACTGGGAAATGTGTGTATCACATAGGTCAAGCACAGGAACCGGTCTTGTTCAGGGTTTTTTGTCACTAATGACTTAGTTCTGTGAACAGCAGGCGTGGGAATGTGGCTGGTGCAGGTGCTTGTGATGTCACTTGTGGCCTAGTTCCGCATAGGAGAGGCGCGGGAACCTTGCCCTGCAGGTGCCTGAGCTCTCACCAGTGGCTGAGTCCCTCCTACGTTACGCACTGAACATGACCTATGCTGCTGATTGGATGTCACTGGGAACTGTGTAGCTCATAGGTCAAGCACTGGAACCGGGCTTGTTCAGGGTTTTCCTGTCACTAGTTTCTTAGATGCGCGTGTAGCTGGCGTGGGAATGTGGCTAGTACAGGTGCTTGTAATTTCACTGGTGGCGTAGTTCCTTACAGGCGAGGCGCGGGAACCTTACCCTGCAGGTGCTTGAGCTGTCACCATTGGCTGAGTCCGCTCTAAGTTATGCACTGAACATGAGCTTTGCTGCTGTTTGGATGTCACCGGGAAGTGTGTGTATCATATAGGTCAAGCACAGGAACCGGGCTTGTTCAGGGTTTTCTGTCACTAATGACTTAGTTGCCAGTGTAGCAGGTGTGGGAATGTGGCTGGTGCAGGTGCTTGTGATGTCACTGTTCGCCTAGTTCCGCACAGGAGAGGCGCGGGAAACTTGTCCTGCAGGTGCTTGAGCTGTCACCAGTGGCTGAGTCCGCTCTATGTTATGCACTGAACATGAGCTTTGCTGCTGTTTGGATGTCACTGGGAAGTGTGTGTATCACATAGGTCAAGCACAGGAACTGGGCTTGTTCACGGTTTTTTGTCACTAATGACTTAGTTCTGTGAACAGCAGGCGTGGGAATGTGGCTGGTGCAGGTGCTTGTGATGTCACTTGTGGCCTAGTTCCGCATAGGCGAGGCGCGGGAACCTTGCCCTGCAGGTGCCTGAGCTGTCACCAGTGGCTGAGTCCCTCCTACGTTACGCACTGAACATGGCCTATGCTGCTGCTTGAATGTCACTAGGACGTCTTTAGCTCATAGGTCAAGCTCAGGAACTGGGCTTGTTCAGGGTTTTCTGTCACTAATGACTTAGTTCCCAGTGTAGCAGGCGTGGGAATGTGGCTGGTGCAGGTGCTTGTGATGTCACTGTTCGCCTAGTTCCGCACAGGAGAGGCGCGGGAACCTTGTCCTGCAGGTGCTTGAGCTGTCACCAGTGGCTGAGTCCGCTCTATGTTATGCACTGAACATGAGCTTTGCTGCTGTTTGGATGTCACTGGGAACTGTGTAGCTCATAGGTCAAGCACAGGAACCGGGCTTGTTCAGGGTTTTCTGTCACTAATGAATTAGTTCCGAGTGCAGCAGGCGTGGGAATGTGGCTGGTGCAGGTGCTTGTGATGTCACTTGTGGCCTAGTTCCGCATAGGGGAGGCGCGGGAACCTTACCCTGCAGGTGCCTGAGCTCTCACCAGTGGCTGAGTCCCTCCTACGTTACGCACTGAACATGGCCTATGCTGCTGCTTGAATGTCACTAGGACGTCTTTAGCTCATAGGTCAAGCTCAGGAACTGGGCTTGTTCAGGGTTTTATGTCACTAATGACTTAGTGCCGAGTGCAGCAGGCGTGGGAATGTGGCTGGTGCAGGTGCTTGTGATGTCACTGTTCGCCTAGTTCCGCACAGGAGGGGCGCGGGAAACTTGTCCTGCAGGTGCTTGAGCTGTCACCAGTGGCTGAGTCCGCTCTATGTTATGCACTGAACATGAGCTTTGCTGCTGTTTGGATGTCACTGGGAAGTCTGTGTATCACATAGGTCAAGCACAGGAACCGGGCTTGTTCAGGGTTTTCTGTCACTAATGACCTATTTCTGTGAACAGCACGCGTGGGAATGTGGCTGGTGCAGGTGCTTGTGATGTCACTTGTGGCCTAGTTCCGCATAGGGGAGGCGCGGGAACCTTGCCCTGCAGGTGCCTGAGCTCTCACCAGTGGCTGAGTCCCTCCTACGTTATGCACTGAACATGACCTATGCTGCTGCTTGAATGTCACTGGGACGTCTTTAGCTCATAGGTCAAGCACAGGAACCGCGCTTGTTCAGGGTTTTCTGTCACTAATGACTTAGTTCCTAGTGTAGCAGGCGTGGGAATGTGGCTGGTGCAGGTGCTTGTGATGTCACTTGTGGCCTAGTTCCGCATAGGAGAGGCGCGGGAACCTTACCCTGTAGGTGCTTGAGCTGTCACCAGTGGCTGAGTCCGCTCTATGTTATGCACTGAACATGAGCTTTGCTGCTGTTTGGATGTCACTGGGAAGTGTGTGTATCACATAGGTCAAGCACAGGAACCGGGCTTGTTCACGGTTTTTTGTCACTAATGACTTAGTTCTGTGAACAGCAGGCGTGGCAATGTGGCTGGTGCAGGTGCTTGTGATGTCACTTGTGGCCTAGTTCCGCATAGGGGAGGCGCGGGAACCTTGCCCTGCAGGTGCCTGAGCTCTCACCAGTGGCTGAGTCCCTCCTACGTTACGCACTGAATATGGCCTATGCTGCTGCTTGAATGTCACTGGGACGTCTTTAGCTCATAGGTCAAGCTCGGGAACTAGGCTTGTTCAGGGTTTTCTGTCACTAATGACTTAGTTCCCAGTGTAGCAGGCGTGGGAATGTGGCTGGTGCAGGTGCTTGTGATGTCACTTGTGGCCTAGTTCTGCATAGGAGAGGCGCGGGAAACTTGTCCTGCAGGTGCTTGAGCTGTCACCAGTGGCTGAGTCCGCTCTATGTTATGCACTGAACATGGCCTTTGCTGCTGTTTGGATGTCACTGGGAACTGTGTAGCTCATAGGTCAAGCACAGGAACCGGGCTTGTTCAGGGTTTTCTGTCACTAATGAATTAGTTCCGAGTGCAGCAGGCGTGGGAATGTGGCTGGTGCAGGTGCTTGTGATGTCACTTGTGGCCTAGTTCCGCATAGGAGAGGCGCGGGAACCTTACCCTGCAGGTGCTTGAGCTGTCACCAGTGGCTGAGTCCGCTCTATGTTATGCACTGAACATGAGCTTTGCTGCTGTTTGGATGTCACTGGGAAGTCTGTGTATCACATAGGTCAAGCACAGGAACCGGGCTTGTTCAGGGTTTTCTGTCACTAATGACTTAGTTCTGTGAACAGCAGGCGTGGGAATGTGGCTGGTGCAGGTGCTTGTGATGTCACTTGTGGCCTAGTTCTGCATAGGAGAGTCGCGGGAAACTTGTCCTGCAGGTGCCTGAGCTCTCACCAGTGGCTGAGTCCGCTCTATGTTATGCACTGAACATGGCCTTTTCCGCTGTTTGGATGTCACTGGGAACTGTGTAGCTCATAGGTCAAGCACTGGAACCGGGCTTGTTCAGGGTTTTCTGTCACTAGTTTCTTAGATGCGCATGTAGCTGGCGTGGGAATGTGGCTAGTACAGGTGCTTGTAATTTCACTGGTGGCGTAGTTCCTTACAGGCGAGGCGCGGGAACCTTACCCTGCAGGTGCTTGAGCTGTCACCAGTGGCTGAGTCCGCTCTATGTTATGCACTGAACATGAGCTTTGCTGCTGTTTGGATGTCACTGGGAAGTGTGTGTATCACATAGGTCAAGCACAGGAACCGGGCTTGTTCAGGGTTTTTTGTCACTAATGACTTAGTTCTGTGAACAGCAGGCGTGGGAATGTGGCTGGTGCAGGTGCTTGTGATGTCACTTGTGGCCTAGTTCCGCATAGGGGAGGCGCGGGAACCTTGCCCTGCAGGTGCCTGAGCTCTCACCAGTGGCTGAGTCCCTCCTACGTTACGCACTTAACATGGCCTATGCTGCTGCTTGAATGTCACTGGGACGTCTTTAGCTCATAGGTCAAGCTCCGGAACTGGGCTTGTTCAGGGTTTTCTGTCACTAATGACTTAGTTCCCAGTGTAGCAGGCGTGGGAATGTGGCTGGTGCAGGTGCTTGTGATGTCACTTGTGGCCTAGTTCCGCATAGGCGAGGCACGGGAACCTTGCCCTGCAGGTGCCTGAGCTCTCACCAGTGGCTGAGTCCCTCCTACGTTACGCACTGAACATGGCCTATGCTGCTGCTTGAATGTCACTGGGACGTCTTTAGCTCATAGGTCAAGCTCAGGAACTGGGCTTGTTCAGGGTTTTCTGTCACTAATGACTTAGTTCCCAGTGTAGCAGGCGTGGGAATGTGGCTGGTGCAGGTGCTTGTGATGTCACTTGTGGCCTAGTTCCGCATAGGAGAGGCGCGGGAACCTTACCCTGCAGGTGCTTGAGCTGTCACCAGTGGCTGAGTCCGCTCTATGTTATGCACTGAACATGGCCTTTTCCGCTGTTTGGATGTCACTGGGAACTGTGTAGCTCATAGGTCAAGCACTGGAACCGGGCTTGTTCAGGGTTTTCTGTCACTAGTTTCTTAGATGCTCATGTAGCTGGCGTGGGAATGTGGCTCGTACAGGTGCTTGTAATTTCACTGGTGGCGTAGTTCCTTACAGGCGAGGCGCGGGAACCTTACCCTGCAGGTGCTTGAGCTGTCACCAGTGGCTGAGTCCGCTCTGTGTTATGCACTGAACATGAGCTTTGCTGCTGTTTGGATGTCACTGGGAAGTCTGTGTATCACATAGGTCAAGCACAGGAACCGGGCTTGTTCAGGGTTTTCTGTCACTAATGACTTAGTTCTGTGAACAGCAGGCGTGGGAATGTGGCTGGTGCAGGTGCTTGTGATGTCACTTGTGGCCTAGTTCCGCATAGGCGAGGCGCGGGAACCTTGCCCTGCAGGTGCCTGAGCTCTCACCAGTGGCTGAGTCCCTCCTACGTTACGCACTGAACATGGCCTATGCTGCTGCTTGAATGTCACTGGGACGTCTTTAGCTCATAGGTCAAGCTCAGGAACTGGGCTTGTTCAGGGTTTTCTGTCACTAATGACTTAGTTCCCAGTGTAGCAGGCGTGGGAATGTGGCTGGTGCAGGTGCTTGTGATGTCACTTGTGGCCTAGTTCTGCATGGGAGAGGCGCGGGAAACTTGTCCTGCAGGTGCTTGAGCTGTCACCAGTGGCTGAGTCCGCTCTATGTTATGCACTGAACATGGCCTTTTCCGCTGTTTGGATGTCACTGGGAACTGTGTAGCTCATAGGTCAAGCACTGGAACCGGGCTTGTTCAGGGTTTTCCGTCACTAGTTTCTTAGATGCGCATGTAGCTGGCGTGGGAATGTGGCTAGTACAGGTGCTTGTAATTTCACTGGTGGCGTAGTTCCTTACAGGCGAGGCGCGGGAACCTTACCCTGCAGGTGCTTGAGCTGTCACCAGTGGCTGAGTCCACTCTATGTTATGCACTGAACATGAGCTTTGCTGCTGTTTGGATGTCACTGGGAAGTGTGTGTATCACATAGGTCAAGCACAGGAACCGGGATTGTTCAGGGTTTTCTGTCACTAGTTTCTTAGATGCGCATGTAGCTGGCGTGGGAATGTGGCTAGTACAGGTGCTTGTAATTTCACTGGTGGCGTAGTTCCTTACAGGCGAGGCGCGGGAACCTTACCCTGCAGGTGCTTGAGCTCTCACCAGTGGCTGAGTCCCTCCTACGTTACGCACTGAACATGGCCTATGCTGCTGCTTGAATGTCACTAGGACGTCTTTAGCTCATAGGTCAAGCTCAGGAACTGGGCTTGTTCAGGGTTTTCTGTCACTAATGACTTAGTTCCCAGTGTAGCAGGTGTGGGAATGTGGCTGGTGCAGGTGCTTGTGATGTCACTGTTCGCCTAGTTCCGCACAGGAGAGGCGCGGGAAACTTGTCCTGCAGGTGCTTGAGCTGTCACCAGTGGCTGAGTCCGCTCTATGTTATGCACTGCACATGAGCTTTGCTGCTGTTTGGATGTCACTGGGAACTGTGTAGCTCATAGGTCAAGCACAGGAACCGGGCTTGTTCAGGGTTTTCTGTCACTAATGACTTAGTTCCGAGTGCAGCAGGCGTGGGAATGTGGCTGGTGCAGGTGCTTGTGATGTCACTTGTGGCCTAGTTCCGCATAGGCGAGGCGCGGGAACCTTACCCTGCAGGTGCCTGAGCTCTCACCAGTGGCTGAGTCCGTCCTACGTTACGCACTGAACATGGCCTATGCTGCTGCTTGAATGTCACGGGACGTCTTTAGCTCATAGGTCAAGCTCAGGAACTGGGCTTGTTCAGGGTTTTCTGTCACTAATGACTTAGTTCCCAGTGTAGCAGGCGTGGGAATGTGGCTGGTGCAGGTGCTTGTGATGTCACTGTTCGCCTAGTTCCGCACAGGAGAGGCGCGGGAAACTTGTCCTGCAGGTGCTTGAGCTGTCACCAGTGGCTGAGTCCGCTCTATGTTATGCACTGAACATGAGCTTTGCTGCTGTTTGGATGTCACTGGGAAGTCTGTGTATCACATAGGTCAAGCACAGGAACCGGGCTTGTTCAGGGTTTTCTGTCACTAATGACTTAGTTCCTAGTGTAGCAGGCGTGGGAATGTGGCTGGTGCAGGTGCTTGTGATGTCACTTGTGGCCTAGTTCTGCATAGGCGAGGCGCGGGAACCTTGCCCTGCAGGTGCTTGAGCTGTCACCAGTGGCTGAGTCCGCTCTATGTTATGCACTGAACATGAGCTTTGCTGCTGTTTGGATGTCACTGGGAAGTGTGTGTATTACATAGGTCAAGCACAGGAACCGGGCTTGTTCAGGGTTTTTTGTCACTAATGACTTAGTTCTGTGAACAGCAGGCGTGGGAATGTGGCTGGTGCAGGTGCTTGTGATGTCACTTGTGGCCTAGTTCCGCATAGGGGAGGCGCGGGAACCTTGCCCTGCAGGTGCCTGAGCTCTCACCAGTGGCTGAGTCCCTCCTACGTTACGCACTGAACATGGCCTATGCTGCTGCTTGAATGTCACTGGGACGTCTTTAGCTCATAGGTGAAGCTCAGGAACTGGGCTTGTTCAGGGTTTTCTGTCACTAATGACTTAGTTCCCAGTGTAGCAGGCGTGGGAATGTGGCTGGTGCAGGTGCTTGTGATGTCACTTGTGGCCTAGTTCCGCATAGGAGAGGCGCGGGAACCTTACCCTGCAGGTGCTTGAGCTGTCACCAGTGGCTGAGTCCGCTCTATGTTATGCACTGAACATGGCCTTTTCCGCTGTTTGGATGTCACTGGGAACTGTGTAGCTCATAGGTCAAGCACTGGAACCGGGCTTGTTCAGGGTTTTCTGTCACTAGTTTCTTAGATGCTCATGTAGCTGGCGTGGGAATGTGGCTAGTACAGGTGCTTGTAATTTCACTGGTGGCGTAGTTCCTTACAGGCGAGGCGCGGGAACCTTACCCTGCAGGTGCTTGAGCTGTCACCAGTGGCTGAGTCCGCTCTGTGTTATGCACTGAACATGAGCTTTGCTGCTGTTTGGATGTCACTGGGAAGTGTGTGTATCACATAGGTCAAGCACAGGAACCGGACTTGTTCAGGGTTTTCTGTCACTAATGACTTATTTCTGTGAACAGCAGGCGTGGCAATGTGGCTGGTGCAGGTGCTTGTGATGTCACTTGTGGCCTAGTTCCGCATAGGGGAGGCGCGGGAACCTTACCCTGCAGGTGCCTGAGCTCTCACCAGTGGCTGAGTCCCTCCTACGTTACGCACTGAACATGGCCTATGCTGCTGCTTGAATGTCACTGGGACGTCTTTAGCTCATAGGTCAAGCTCAGGAACTGGGCTTGTTCAGGGTTTTCTGTCACTAATGACTTAGTTCCCAGTGTAGCAGGCGTGGGAATGTGGCTGGTGCAGGTGCTTGTGATGTCACTTGTGGCCTAGTTCTGCATGGGAGAGGCGCGGGAAACTTGTCCTGCAGGTGCTTGAGCTGTCACCAGTGGCTGAGTCCGCTCTATGTTATGCACTGAACATGGCCTTTTCCGCTGTTTGGATGTCACTGGGAACTGTGTAGCTCATAGGTCAAGCACTGGAACCGGGCTTGTTCAGGGTTTTCTGTCACTAGTTTCTTAGATGCGCATGTAGCTGGCGTGGGAATGTGGCTAGTACAGGTGCTTGTAATTTCACTGGTGGCGTAGTTCCTTACAGGCGAGGCGCGGGAACCTTAAACTGCAGGTGCTTGAGCTGTCACCAGTGGCTGAGTCCGCTCTATGTTATGCACTGAACATGAGCTTTGCTGCTGTTTGGATGTCACTGGGAAGTGTGTGTATCACATAGGTCAAGCACAGGAACCGGGATTGTTCAGGGTTTTCTGTCACTATTTTCTTAGATGCGCATGTAGCTGGCGTGGGAATGTGGCTAGTACAGGTGCTTGTAATTTCACTGGTGGCGTAGTTCCTTACAGGCGAGGCGCGGGAACCTTACCCTGCAGGTGCTTGAGCTGTCACCAGTGGCTGAGTCCGCTCTGTGTTATGCACTGAACATGAGCTTTGCTGCTGTTTGGATGTCACTGGGAACTGTGTAGCTCATAGGTCAAGCACAGGAACCGGGCTTGTTCAGGGTTTTCTGTCACTAATGACTTAGTTCCGAGTGCAGCAGGCGTGGGAATGTGGCTGGTGCAGGTGCTTGTGATGTCACTTGTGGCCTAGTTCCGCATAGGCGAGGCGCGGGAACCTTACCCTGCAGGTGCCTGAGCTCTCACCAGTGGCTGAGTCCCTCCTACGTTACGCACTGAACATGGCCTATGCTGCTGCTTGAATGTCACGGGACGTCTTTAGCTCATAGGTCAAGCTCAGGAACTGGGCTTGTTCAGGGTTTTCTGTCACTAATGACTTAGTTCCCAGTGTAGCAGGCGTGGGAATGTGGCTGGTGCAGGTGCTTGTGATGTCACTGTTCGCCTAGTTCCGCACAGGAGAGGCGCGGGAAACTTGTCCTGCAGGTGCTTGAGCTGTCACCAGTGGCTGAGTCCGCTCTATGTTATGCACTGAACATGAGCTTTGCTGCTGTTTGGATGTCACTGGGAAGTCTGTGTATCACATAGGTCAAGCACAGGAACCGGGCTTGTTCAGGGTTTTCTGTCACTAATGACTTAGTTCCTAGTGTAGCAGGCGTGGGAATGTGGCTGGTGCAGGTGCTTGTGATGTCACTTGTGGCCTAGTTCTGCATAGGCGAGGCGCGGGAACCTTGCCCTGCAGGTGCTTGAGCTGTCACCAGTGGCTGAGTCCGCTCTATGTTATGCACTGAACATGAGCTTTGCTGCTGTTTGGATGTCACTGGGAAGTGTGTGTATCACATAGGTCAAGCACAGGAACCGGGCTTGTTCAGGGTTTTTTGTCACTAATGGCTTAGTTCTGTGAACAGCAGGCGTGGGAATGTGGCTGGTGCAGGTGCTTGTGATGTCACTTGTGGCCTAGTTCCGCATAGGAGAGGCGTGGGAACCTTGCCCTGCAGGTGCCTGAGCTCTCACCAGTGGCTGAGTCCCTCCTACGTTACGCACTGAACATGGCCTATGCTGCCGCTTGAATGTCACTGGGACGTCTTTAGCTCATAGGTGAAGCACTGGAACCGGGCTTGTTCAGGGTTTTCTGTCACTAATGACTTAGTGCCGAGTGCAGCAGGCATATGAATGTGGCTGGTGCAGGTGCTTGTAATTTCTGTGGTGGCGTAGTTCCGCATAGGCGAGGCGCGGGAACCTTACCCTGCAGGTGCTTGAGCTGTCACCAGTGGCTGAGTCCGCTCTATGTTATGGACTGAACATGAGCTTTGCTGCTGTTTGGATGTCACTGGGAATGTGTGTATCACATAGGTCAAGCACAGGAACCGGTCTTGTTCAGGGTTTTTTGTCACTAATGACTTAGTTCTGTGAACAGCAGGCGTGGGAATGTGGCTGGTGCAGGTGCTTGTGATGTCACTTGTGGCCTAGTTCCGCATAGGAGAGGCGCGGGAACCTTGCCCTGCAGGTGCCTGAGCTCTCACCAGTGGCTGAGTCCCTCCTACGTTACGCACTGAACATGACCTATGCTGCTGATTGGATGTCACTGGGAACTGTGTAGCTCATAGGTCAAGCACTGGAACCGGGCTTGTTCAGGGTTTTCCTGTCACTAGTTTCTTAGATGCGCATGTAGCTGGCGTGGGAATGTGGCTAGTACAGGTGCTTGTAATTTCACTGGTGGCGTAGTTCCTTACAGGCGAGGCGCGGGAACCTTACCCTGCAGGTGCTTGAGCTGTCACCATTGGCTGAGTCCGCTCTAAGTTATGCACTGAACATGAGCTTTGCTGCTGTTTGGATGTCACTGGGAAGTCTGTGTATCACATAGGTCAAGCACAGGAACCGGGCTTGTTCAGGGTTTTTTGTCACTAATGACTTAGTTCTGTGAACAGCAGGCATGGGAATGTGGCTGGTGCAGGTGCTTGTGATGTCACTGTTCGCCTAGTTCCGCACAGGAGAGGCGCGGGAAACTTGTCCTGCAGGTGCTTGAGCTGTCACCAGTGGCTGAGTCCGCTCTATGTTATGCACTGAACATGAGCTTTGCTGCTGTTTGGATGTCACTGGGAACTGTGTAGCTCATAGGTCAAGCACAGGAACCGGGCTTGTTCAGGGTTTTCTGTCACTAATGAATTAGTTCCGAGTGCAGCAGGCGTGGGAATGTGGCTGGTGCAGGTGCTTGTGATGTCACTTGTGGCCTAGTTCCGCATAGGGGAGGCGCGGGAACCTTACCCTGCAGGTGCCTGAGCTCTCACCAGTGGCTGAGTCCCTCCTACGTTACGCACTGAACATGGCCTATGCTGCTGCTTGAATGTCACTAGGACGTCTTTAGCTCATAGGTCAAGCTCAGGAACTGGGCTTGTTCAGGGTTTTCTGTCACTAATGACTTAGTTGCCAGTGTAGCAGGTGTGGGAATGTGGCTGGTGCAGGTGCTTGTGATGTCACTGTTCGCCTAGTTCCGCACAGGAGGGGCGCGGGAAACTTGTCCTGCAGGTGCTTGAGCTGTCACCAGTGGCTGAGTC
The DNA here is from genome assembly GCF_030936135.1 of Gavia stellata. Taxonomy (NCBI): domain Eukaryota; kingdom Metazoa; phylum Chordata; class Aves; order Gaviiformes; family Gaviidae; genus Gavia; species Gavia stellata. Next base: position 124,297 of record NW_026777258.1, on the reverse strand, counting down.
CGCTCTATGTTATGCACTGAACATGAGCTTTGCTGCTGTTTGGATGTCACTGGGAAGTCTGTGTATCACATAGGTCAAGCACAGGAACCGGGCTTGTTCAGGGTTTTCTGTCACTAATGACCTATTTCTGTGAACAGCACGCGTGGGAATGTGGCTGGTGCAGGTGCTTGTGATGTCACTTGTGGCCTAGTTCCGCATAGGGGAGGCGCGGGAACCTTGCCCTGCAGGTGCCTGAGCTCTCACCAGTGGCTGAGTCCCTCCTACGTTATGCACTGAACATGACCTATGCTGCTGCTTGAATGTCACTGGGACGTCTTTAGCTCATAGGTCAAGCACAGGAACCGGGCTTGTTCAGGGTTTTCTGTCACTAATGACTTAGTTCCTAGTGTAGCAGGCGTGGGAATGTGGCTGGTGCAGGTGCTTGTGATGTCACTGTTCGCCTAGTTCCGCATAGGCGAGGCGCGGGAACCTTACCCTGCAGGTGCTTGAGCTGTCACCAGTGGCTGAGTCCGCTCTATGTTATGCACTGAACATGAGCTTTGCTGCTGTTTGGATGTCACTGGGAAGTGTGTGTATCACATAGGTCAAGCACAGGAACCGGGCTTGTTCAGGGTTTTTTGTCACTAATGACTTAGTTCTGTGAACAGCAGGCGTGGGAATGTGGCTGGTGCAGGTGCTTGTGATGTCACTTGTGGCCTAGTTCCGCATAGGGGAGGCGCGGGAACCTTGCCCTGCAGGTGCCTGAGCTCTCACCAGTGGCTGAGTCCCTCCTACGTTACGCACTGAACATGGCCTATGCTGCTGCTTGAATGTCACTGGGACGTCTTTAGCTCATAGGTCAAGCTCGGGAACTAGGCTTGTTCAGGGTTTTCTGTCACTAATGACTTAGTTCCCAGTGTAGCAGGCGTGGGAATGTGGCTGGTGCAGGTGCTTGTGATGTCACTTGTGGCCTAGTTCTGCATAGGAGAGGCGCGGGAAACTTGTCCTGCAGGTGCTTGAGCTGTCACCAGTGGCTGAGTCCGCTCTATGTTATGCACTGAACATGGCCTTTGCTGCTGTTTGGATGTCACTGGGAACTGTGTAGCTCATAGGTCAAGCACAGGAACCGGGCTTGTTCAGGGTTTTCTGTCACTAATGACTTAGTTCCGAGTGCAGCAGGCGTGGGAATGTGGCTGGTGCAGGTGCTTGTGATGTCACTTGTGGCCTAGTTCCGCATAGGAGAGGCGCGGGAAACTTGTCCTGCAGGTGCTTGAGCTGTCACCAGTGGCTGAGTCCGCTCTATGTTATGCACTGAACATGGCCTTTTCCGCTGTTTGGATGTCACTGGGAACTGTGTAGCTCATAGGTCAAGCACTGGAACCGGGCTTGTTCAGGGTTTTCTGTCACTAGTTTCTTAGATGCTCATGTAGCTGGTGTGGGAATGTGGCTAGTACAGGTGTTTGTAATTTCACTGGTGCCGTAGTTCCTTACAGGCGAGGCGCGGGAACCTTACCCTGCAGGTGCTTGAGCTGTCACCAGTGGCTGAGTCCGCTCTATGTTATGCACTGAACATGAGCTTTGCTGCTGTTTGGATGTCACTGGGAAGTCTGTGTATCACATAGGTCAAGCACAGGAACCGGGCTTGTTCAGGGTTTTCTGTCACTAATGACTTAGTTCTGTGAACAGCAGGCGTGGGAATGTGGCTGGTGCAGGTGCTTGTGATGTCACTTGTGGCCTAGTTCCGCATAGGCGAGGCACGGGAACCTTGCCCTGCAGGTGCCTGAGCTCTCACCAGTGGCTGAGTCCCTCCTACGTTACGCACTGAACATGGCCTATGCTGCTGCTTGAATGTCACTGGGACGTCTTTAGCTCATAGGTGAAGCTCAGGAACTGGGCTTGTTCAGGGTTTTCTGTCACTAATGACTTAGTTCCCAGTGTAGCAGGCGTGGGAATGTGGCTGGTGCAGGTGCTTGTGATGTCACTTGTGGCCTAGTTCCGCATAGGAGAGGCGCGGGAACCTTACCCTGCAGGTGCTTGAGCTGTCACCAGTGGCTGAGTCCGCTCTATGTTATGCACTGAACATGGCCTTTTCCGCTGTTTGGATGTCACTGGGAACTGTGTAGCTCATAGGTCAAGCACTGGAACCGGGCTTGTTCAGGGTTTTCTGTCACTAGTTTCTTAGATGCGCATGTAGCTGGCGTGGGAATGTGGCTAGTACAGGTGCTTGTAATTTCACTGGTGGCGTAGTTCCTTACAGGCGAGGCGCGGGAACCTTACCCTGCAGGTGCTTGAGCTGTCACCAGTGGCTGAGTCCGCTCTGTGTTATGCACTGAACATGAGCTTTGCTGCTGTTTGGATGTCACTGGGAAGTCTGTGTATCACATAGGTCAAGCACAGGAACCGGGCTTGTTCAGGGTTTTCTGTCACTAATGACTTAGTTCTGTGAACAGCAGGCGTGGGAATGTGGCTGGTGCAGGTGCTTGTGATGTCACTTGTGGCCTAGTTCCGCATAGGCGAGGCGCGGGAACCTTGCCCTGCAGGTGTCTGAGCTCTCACCAGTGGCTGAGTCCCTCCTACGTTACGCACTGAACATGGCCTATGCTGCTGCTTGAATGTCACTGGGACGTCTTTAGCTCATAGGTCAAGCTCAGGAACTGGGCTTGTTCAGGGTTTTCTGTCACTAATGACTTAGTTCCCAGTGTAGCAGGCGTGGGAATGTGGCTGGTGCAGGTGCTTGTGATGTCACTTGTGGCCTAGTTCTGCATGGGAGAGGCGCGGGAAACTTGTCCTGCAGGTGCTTGAGCTGTCACCAGTGGCTGAGTCCGCTCTATGTTATGCACTGAACATGGCCTTTTCCGCTGTTTGGATGTCACTGGGAACTGTGTAGCTCATAGGTCAAGCACTGGAACCGGGCTTGTTCAGGGTTTTCTGTCACTAGTTTCTTAGATGCGCATGTAGCTGGCGTGGGAATGTGGCTAGTACAGGTGCTTGTAATTTCACTGGTGGCGTAGTTCCTTACAGGCGAGGCGCGGGAACCTTAAACTGCAGGTGCTTGAGCTGTCACCAGTGGCTGAGTCCGCTCTATGTTATGCACTGAACATGAGCTTTGCTGCTGTTTGGATGTCACTGGGAAGTGTGTGTATCACATAGGTCAAGCACAGGAACCGGGATTGTTCAGGGTTTTCTGTCACTAGTTTCTTAGATGCGCATGTAGCTGGCGTGGGAATGTGGCTAGTACAGGTGCTTGTAATTTCACTGGTGGCGTAGTTCCTTACAGGCGAGGCGCGGGAACCTTACCCTGCAGGTGCTTGAGCTGTCACCAGTGGCTGAGTCCGCTCTGTGTTATGCACTGAACATGAGCTTTGCTGCTGTTTGGATGTCACTGGGAACTGTGTAGCTCATAGGTCAAGCACAGGAACCGGGCTTGTTCAGGGTTTTCTGTCACTAATGACTTAGTTCCGAGTGCAGCAGGCGTGGGAATGTGGCTGGTGCAGGTGCTTGTGATGTCACTTGTGGCCTAGTTCCGCATAGGCGAGGCGCGGGAACCTTACCCTGCAGGTGCCTGAGCTCTCACCAGTGGCTGAGTCCGTCCTACGTTACGCACTGAACATGGCCTATGCTGCTGCTTGAATGTCACGGGACGTCTTTAGCTCATAGGTCAAGCTCAGGAACTGGGCTTGTTCAGGGTTTTCTGTCACTAATGACTTAGTTCCCAGTGTAGCAGGCGTGGGAATGTGGCTGGTGCAGGTGCTTGTGATGTCACTGTTCGCCTAGTTCCGCACAGGAGAGGCGCGGGAAACTTGTCCTGCAGGTGCTTGAGCTGTCACCAGTGGCTGAGTCCGCTCTATGTTATGCACTGAACATGAGCTTTGCTGCTGTTTGGATGTCACTGGGAAGTCTGTGTATCACATAGGTCAAGCACAGGAACCGGGCTTGTTCAGGGTTTTCTGTCACTAATGACTTAGTTCCTAGTGTAGCAGGCGTGGGAATGTGGCTGGTGCAGGTGCTTGTGATGTCACTTGTGGCCTAGTTCTGCATAGGCGAGGCGCGGGAACCTTGCCCTGCAGGTGCTTGAGCTGTCACCAGTGGCTGAGTCCGCTCTATGTTATGCACTGAACATGAGCTTTGCTGCTATTTGGATGTCACTGGGAAGTGTGTGTATCACATAGGTCAAGCACAGGAACCGGGCTTGTTCAGGGTTTTTTGTCACTAATGGCTTAGTTCTGTGAACAGCAGGCGTGGGAATGTGGCTGGTGCAGGTGCTTGTGATGTCACTTGTGGCCTAGTTCCGCATAGGAGAGGCGTGGGAACCTTGCCCTGCAGGTGCCTGAGCTCTCACCAGTGGCTGAGTCCCTCCTACGTTACGCACTGAACATGGCCTATGCTGCCGCTTGAATGTCACTGGGACGTCTTTAGCTCATAGGTGAAGCACTGGAACCGGGCTTGTTCAGGGTTTTCTGTCACTAATGACTTAGTGCCGAGTGCAGCAGGCATATGAATGTGGCTGGTGCAGGTGCTTGTAATTTCTGTGGTGGCGTAGTTCCGCATAGGCGAGGCGCGGGAACCTTACCCTGCAGGTGCTTGAGCTGTCACCAGTGGCTGAGTCCGCTCTATGTTATGGACTGAACATGAGCTTTGCTGCTGTTTGGATGTCACTGGGAATGTGTGTATCACATAGGTCAAGCACAGGAACCGGTCTTGTTCAGGGTTTTTTGTCACTAATGACTTAGTTCTGTGAACAGCAGGCGTGGGAATGTGGCTGGTGCAGGTGCTTGTGATGTCACTTGTGGCCTAGTTCCGCATAGGAGAGGCGCGGGAACCTTGCCCTGCAGGTGCCTGAGCTCTCACCAGTGGCTGAGTCCCTCCTACGTTACGCACTGAACATGACCTATGCTGCTGATTGGATGTCACTGGGAACTGTGTAGCTCATAGGTCAAGCACTGGAACCGGGCTTGTTCAGGGTTTTCCTGTCACTAGTTTCTTAGATGCGCATGTAGCTGGCGTGGGAATGTGGCTAGTACAGGTGCTTGTAATTTCACTGGTGGCGTAGTTCCTTACAGGCGAGGCGCGGGAACCTTACCCTGCAGGTGCTTGAGCTGTCACCATTGGCTGAGTCTGCTCTAAGTTATGCACTGAACATGAGCTTTGCTGCTGTTTGGATGTCACTGGGAAGTCTGTGTATCACATAGGTCAAGCACAGGAACCGGGCTTGTTCAGGGTTTTTTGTCACTAATGACTTAGTTCTGTGAACAGCAGGCATGGGAATGTGGCTGGTGCAGGTGCTTGTGATGTCACTGTTCGCCTAGTTCCGCACAGGAGAGGCGCGGGAAACTTGTCCTGCAGGTGCTTGAGCTGTCACCAGTGGCTGAGTCCGCTCTATGTTATGCACTGAACATGAGCTTTGCTGCTGTTTGGATGTCACTGGGAACTGTGTAGCTCATAGGTCAAGCACAGGAACCGGGCTTGTTCAGGGTTTTCTGTCACTAATGAATTAGTTCCGAGTGCAGCAGGCGTGGGAATGTGGCTGGTGCAGGTGCTTGTGATGTCACTTGTGGCCTAGTTCCGCATAGGGGAGGCGCGGGAACCTTACCCTGCAGGTGCCTGAGCTCTCACCAGTGGCTGAGTCCCTCCTACGTTACGCACTGAACATGGCCTATGCTGCTGCTTGAATGTCACTAGGACGTCTTTAGCTCATAGGTCAAGCTCAGGAACTGGGCTTGTTCAGGGTTTTCTGTCACTAATGACTTAGTTGCCAGTGTAGCAGGTGTGGGAATGTGGCTGGTGCAGGTGCTTGTGATGTCACTGTTCGCCTAGTTCCGCACAGGAGGGGCGCGGGAAACTTGTCCTGCAGGTGCTTGAGCTGTCACCAGTGGCTGAGTCCGCTCTATGTTATGCACTGAACATGAGCTTTGCTGCTGTTTGGATGTCACTGGGAAGTCTGTGTATCACATAGGTCAAGCACAGGAACCGGGCTTGTTCAGGGTTTTCTGTCACTAATGACCTATTTCTGTGAACAGCACGCGTGGGAATGTGGCTGGTGCAGGTGCTTGTGATGTCACTTGTGGCCTAGTTCCGCATAGGGGAGGCGCGGGAACCTTGCCCTGCAGGTGCCTGAGCTCTCACCAGTGGCTGAGTCCCTCCTACGTTATGCACTGAACATGACCTATGCTGCTGCTTGAATGTCACTGGGACGTCTTTAGCTCATAGGTCAAGCACAGGAACCGCGCTTGTTCAGGGTTTTCTGTCACTAATGACTTAGTTCCTAGTGTAGCAGGCGTGGGAATGTGGCTGGTGCAGGTGCTTGTGATGTCACTTGTGGCCTAGTTCCGCATAGGCGAGGCGCGGGAACCTTACCCTGCAGGTGCTTGAGCTGTCACCAGTGGCTGAGTCCGCTCTATGTTATGCACTGAACATGAGCTTTGCTGCTGTTTGGATGTCACTGGGAAGTGTGTGTATCACATAGGTCAAGCACAGGAACCGGGCTTGTTCACGGTTTTTTGTCACTAATGACTTAGTTCTGTGAACAGCAGGCGTGGGAATGTGGCTGGTGCAGGTGCTTGTGATGTCACTTGTGGCCTAGTTCCGCATAGGGGAGGCGCGGGAACCTTGCCCTGCAGGTGCCTGAGCTCTCACCAGTGGCTGAGTCCCTCCTACGTTACGCACTGAACATGGCCTATGCTGCTGCTTGAATGTCACTGGGACGTCTTTAGCTCATAGGTCAAGCTCGGGAACTAGGCTTGTTCAGGGTTTTCTGTCACTAATGACTTAGTTCCCAGTGTAGCAGGCGTGGGAATGTGGCTGGTGCAGGTGCTTGTGATGTCACTTGTGGCCTAGTTCTGCATAGGAGAGGCGCGGGAAACTTGTCCTGCAGGTGCTTGAGCTGTCACCAGTGGCTGAGTCCGCTCTATGTTATGCACTGAACATGGCCTTTGCTGCTGTTTGGATGTCACTGGGAACTGTGTAGCTCATAGGTCAAGCACAGGAACCGGGCTTGTTCAGGGTTTTCTGTCACTAATAAATTAGTTCCGAGTGCAGCAGGCGTGGGAATGTGGCTGGTGCAGGTGCTTGTGATGTCACTTGTGGCCTAGTTCCGCATAGGAGAGGCGCGGGAACCTTACCCTGCAGGTGCTTGAGCTGTCACCAGTGGCTGAGTCCGCTCTATGTTATGCACTGAACATGAGCTTTGCTGCTGTTTGGATGTCACTGGGAAGTCTGTGTATCACATAGGTCAAGCACAGGAACCGGGCTTGTTCAGGGTTTTCTGTCACTAATGACTTAGTTCTGTGAACAGCAGGCGTGGGAATGTGGCTGGTGCAGGTGCTTGTGATGTCACTTGTGGCCTAGTTCTGCATAGGAGAGTCGCGGGAAACTTGTCCTGCAGGTGCCTGAGCTCTCACCAGTGGCTGAGTCCGCTCTATGTTATGCACTGAACATGGCCTTTTCCGCTGTTTGGATGTCACTGGGAACTGTGTAGCTCATAGGTCAAGCACTGGAACCGGGCTTGTTCAGGGTTTTCTGTCACTAGTTTCTTAGATGCGCATGTAGCTGGCGTGGGAATGTGGCTAGTACAGGTGCTTGTAATTTCACTGGTGGCGTAGTTCCTTATAGGCGAGGCGCGGGAACCTTACCCTGCAGGTGCTTGAGCTGTCACCAGTGGCTGAGTCCGCTCTATGTTATGCACTGAACATGAGCTTTGCTGCTGTTTGGATGTCACTGGGAAGTGTGTGTATCACATAGGTCAAGCACAGGAACCGGGCTTGTTCAGGGTTTTTTGTCACTAATGACTTAGTTCTGTGAACAGCAGGCGTGGGAATGTGGCTGGTGCAGGTGCTTGTGATGTCACTTGTGGCCTAGTTCCGCATAGGGGAGGCGCGGGAACCTTGCCCTGCAGGTGCCTGAGCTCTCACCAGTGGCTGAGTCCGTCCTACGTTACGCACTTAACATGGCCTATGCTGCTGCTTGAATGTCACTGGGACGTCTTTAGCTCATAGGTCAAGCTCAGGAACTGGGCTTGTTCAGGGTTTTCTGTCACTAATGACTTAGTTCCCAGTGTAGCAGGCGTGGGAATGTGGCTGGTGCAGGTGCTTGTGATGTCACTTGTGGCCTAGTTCTGCATGGGAGAGGCGCGGGAAACTTCTCCTGCAGGTGCTTGAGCTGTCACCAGTGGCTGAGTCCGCTCTATGTTATGCACTGAACATGGCCTTTACCGCTGTTTGGATGTCACTGGGAACTGTGTAGCTCATAGGTCAAGCACTGGAACCGGGCTTGTTCAGGGTTTTCTGTCACTAGTTTCTTAGATGCGCATGTAGCTGGCGTGGGAATGTGGCTAGTACAGGTGCTTGTAATTTCACTGGTGGCGTAGTTCCTTACAGGCGAGGCGCGGGAACCTTAAACTGCAGGTGCTTGAGCTGTCACCAGTGGCTGAGTCCGCTCTATGTTATGCACTGAACATGAGCTTTGCTGCTGTTTGGATGTCACTGGGAAGTGTGTGTATCACATAGGTCAAGCACAGGAACCGGGATTGTTCAGGGTTTTCTGTCACTAGTTTCTTAGATGCGCATGTAGCTGGCGTGGGAATGTGGCTAGTACAGGTGCTTGTAATTTCACTGGTGGCGTAGTTCCTTACAGGCGAGGCGCGGGAACCTTACCCTGCAGGTGCTTGAGCTCTCACCAGTGGCTGAGTCCCTCCTACGTTACGCACTGAACATGGCCTATGCTGCTGCTTGAATGTCACTAGGACGTCTTTAGCTCATAGGTCAAGCTCAGGAACTGGGCTTGTTCAGGGTTTTCTGTCACTAATGACTTAGTTCCCAGTGTAGCAGGTGTGGGAATGTGGCTGGTGCAGGTGCTTGTGATCTCACTGTTCGCCTAGTTCCGCACAGGAGAGGCGCGGGAAACTTGTCCTGCAGGTGCTTGAGCTGTCACCAGTGGCTGAGTCCGCTCTGTTATGCACTGAACATGAGCTTTGCTGCTGTTTGGATGTCACTGGGAACTGTGTAGCTCATAGGTCAAGCACAGGAACCGGGCTTGTTCAGGGTTTTCTGTCACTAATGACTTAGTTCCGAGTGCAGCAGGCGTGGGAATGTGGCTGGTGCAGGTGCTTGTGATGTCACTTGTGGCCTAGTTCCGCATAGGCGAGGCGCGGGAACCTTACCCTGCAGGTGCCTGAGCTCTCACCAGTGGCTGAGTCCGTCCTACGTTACGCACTGAACATGGCCTATGCTGCTGCTTGAATGTCACGGGACGTCTTTAGCTCATAGGTCAAGCTCAGGAACTGGGCTTGTTCAGGGTTTTCTGTCACTAATGACTTAGTTCCCAGTGTAGCAGGCGTGGGAATGTGGCTGGTGCAGGTGCTTGTGATGTCACTGTTCGCCTAGTTCCGCACAGGAGAGGCGCGGGAAACTTGTCCTGCAGGTGCTTGAGCTGTCACCAGTGGCTGAGTCCGCTCTATGTTATGCACTGAACATGAGCTTTGCTGCTGTTTGGATGTCACTGGGAAGTCTGTGTATCACATAGGTCAAGCACAGGAACCGGGCTTGTTCAGGGTTTTCTGTCACTAATGACTTAGTTCTGTGAACAGCACGCGTGGGAATGTGGCTGGTGCAGGTGCTTGTGATGTCACTTGTGGCCTAGTTCCGCATAGGCGAGGCGCGGGAACCTTGCCCTGCAGGTGCCTGAGCTCTCACCAGTGGCTGAGTCCCTCCTACGTTACGCACTGAACATGACCTACGCTGCTGCTTGAATGTCACTGGGACGTCTTTAGCTCATAGGTCAAGCACAGGAACTGGGCTTGTTCAGGGTTTTCTGTCACTAATGACTTAGTTCCCAGTGTAGCAGGCGTGGGAATGTGGCTGGTGCAGGTGCTTGTGATATCACTTGTGGCCTAGTTCCGCTTAGGGGAGGCGCGGGAACCTTGCCCTGCAGGTGCCTGAGCTCTCACCAGTGGCTGAGTCCCTCCTACGTTACGCACTGAACATGGCCTATGCTGCTGCTTGAATGTCACTAGGACGTCTTTAGCTCATAGGTCAAGCTCAGGAACTGGGCTTGTTCAGGGTTTTATGTCACTAATGACTTAGTTCCCAGTGTAGCAGGTGTGGGAATGTGGCTGGTGCAGGTGCTTGTGATGTCACTGTTCGCCTAGTTCCGCACAGGAGGGGCGCGGGAAACTTGTCCTGCAGGTGCTTGAGCTGTCACCAGTGGCTGAGTCCGCTCTATGTTATGCACTGAACATGAGCTTTGCTGCTGTTTGGATGTCACTGGGAAGTGTGTGTATCACATAGGTCAAGCACAGGAACCGGGCTTGTTCAGGGTTTTCTGTCACTAATGACCTATTTCTGTGAACAGCACGCGTGGGAATGTGGCTGGTGCAGGTGCTTGTGATGTCACTTGTGGCCTAGTTCCGCATAGGGGAGGCGCGGGAACCTTGCCCTGCAGGTGCCTGAGCTCTCACCAGTGGCTGAGTCCCTCCTACGTTATGCACTGAACATGACCTATGCTGCTGCTTGAATGTCACTGGGACGTCTTTAGCTCATAGGTCAAGCACAGGAACCGCGCTTGTTCAGGGTTTTCTGTCACTAATGACTTAGTTCCTAGTGTAGCAGGCGTGGGAATGTGGCTGGTGCAGGTGCTTGTGATGTCACTTGTGGCCTAGTTCCGCATAGGCGAGGCGCGGGAACCTTAAACTGCAGGTGCTTGAGCTGTCACCAGTGGCTGAGTCCGCTCTATGTTATGCACTGAACATGAGCTTTGCTGCTGTTTGGATGTCACTGGGAAGTGTGTGTATCACATAGGTCAAGCACAGGAACTGGGCTTGTTCAGGGTTTTTTGTCACTAATGACTTAGTTCTGTGAACAGCAGGCGTGGGAATGTGGCTGGTGCAGGTGCTTGTGATGTCACTTGTGGCCTAGTTCCGCATAGGCGAGGCGCGGGAACCTTGCCCTGCAGGTGCCTGAGCTCTCACCAGTGGCTGAGTCCCTCCTACGTTACGCACTGAACATGGCCTATGCTGCTGCTTGAATGTCACTGGGACGTCTTTAGCTCATAGGTCAAGCTCGGGAACTAGGCTTGTTCAGGGTTTTCTGTCACTAATGACTTAGTTCCTAGTGTAGCAGGCGTGGGAATGTGGCTGGTGCAGGTGCTTGTGATGTCACTTGTGGCCTAGTTCTGCATAGGAAAGGCGCGGGAAACTTGTCCTGCAGGTGCTTGAGCTGTCACCAGTGGCTGAGTCCGCTCTATGTTATGCACTGAACATGGCCTCTGCTGCTGTTTGGATGTCACTGGGAAGTGTGTAGCTCATGGGTCAAGCACAGGAACCGGGCTTGTTCAGGGTTTTCTGTCACTAATGACTTAGTTCCGAGTGCAGCAGGCGTGGGAATGTGGCTGGTGCAGGTGCTTGTGATGTCACTTGTGGCCTAGTTCCGCATAGGAGAGGCGCGGGAACCTTACCCTGCAGGTGCTTGAGCTGTCACCAGTGGCTGAGTCCGCTCTATGTTATGCACTGAACATGAGCTTTGCTGCTGTTTGGATGTCACTGGGAAGTCTCTGTATCACATAGGTCAAGCACAGGACCGGGCTTGTTCAGGGTTTTCTGTCACTAATGACTTATTTCTGTGAACAGCAGGCGTGGGAATGTGGCTGGTGCAGGTGCTTGTGATGTCACTTGTGGCCTAGTTCTGCATAGGAGAGTCGCGGGAAACTTGTCCTGCAGGTGCCTGAGCTCTCACCAGTGGCTGAGTCCGCTCTATGTTATGCACTGAACATGGCCTTTTCCGCTGTTTGGATGTCACTGGGAACTGTGTAGCTCATAGGTCAAGCACTGGAACCGGGCTTGTTCAGGGTTTTCTGTCACTAGTTTCTTAGATGCGCATGTAGCTGGCGTGGGAATGTGGCTAGTACAGGTGCTTGTAATTTCACTGGTGGCGTAGTTCCTTACAGGCGAGGCGCGGGAACCTTACCCTGCAGGTGCTTGAGCTGTCACCAGTGGCTGAGTCCGCTCTATGTTATGCACTGAACATGAGCTTTGCTGCTGTTTGGATGTCACTGGGAAGTGTGTGTATCACATAGGTCAAGCACAGGAACCGGGCTTGTTCAGGGTTTTTTGTCACTAATGACTTAGTTCTGTGAACAGCAGGCGTGGGAATGTGGCTGGTGCAGGTGCTTGTGATGTCACTTGTGGCCTAGTTCCGCATAGGGGAGGCGCGGGAACCTTGCCCTGCAGGTGCCTGAGCTCTCACCAGTGGCTGAGTCCCTCCTACGTTACGCACTGAACATGGCCTATGCTGCTGCTTGAATGTCACTGGGACGTCTTTAGCTCATAGGTCAAGCTCGGGAACTGGGCTTGTTCAGGGTTTTCTGTCACTAATGACTTAGTTCCCAGTGTAGCAGGCGTGGGAATGTGGCTGGTGCAGGTGCTTGTGATGTCACTTGTGGCCTAGTTCTGCATAGGAGAGGCGCGGGAAACTTGTCCTGCAGGTGCTTGAGCTGTCACCAGTGGCTGAGTCCGCTCTATGTTATGCACTGAACATGGCCTTTGCTGCTGTTTGGATGTCACTGGGAACTGTGTAGCTCATAGGTCAAGCACAGGAACCGGGCTTGTTCAGGGTTTTCTGTCACTAATGAATTAGTTCCGAGTGCAGCAGGCGTGGGAATGTGGCTGGTGCAGGTGCTTGTGATGTCACTTGTGGCCTAGTTCCGCATAGGAGAGGCGCGGGAACCTTACCCTGCAGGTGCTTGAGCTGTCACCAGTGGCTGAGTCCGCTCTATGTTATGCACTGAACATGAGCTTTGCTGCTGTTTGGATGTCACTGGGAAGTGTGTGTATCACATAGGTCAAGCACAGGAACCGGGCTTGTTCAGGGTTTTCTGTCACTAATGACTTAGTTCTGTGAACAGCAGGCGTGGGAATGTGGCTGGTGCAGGTGCTTGTGATGTCACTTGTGGCCTAGTTCTGCATAGGAGAGTCGCGGGAAACTTGTCCTGCAGGTGCCTGAGCTCTCACCAGTGGCTGAGTCCGCTCTATGTTATGCACTGAACATGGCCTTTTCCGCTGTTTGGATGTCACTGGGAACTGTGTAGCTCATAGGTCAAGCACTGGAACCGGGCTTGTTCAGGGTTTTCTGTCACTAGTTTCTTAGATGCGCATGTAGCTGGCGTGGGAATGTGGCTAGTACAGGTGCTTGTAATTTCACTGGTGGCGTAGTTCCTTACAGGCGAGGCGCGGGAACCTTACCCTGCAGGTGCTTGAGCTGTCACCAGTGGCTGAGTCCGCTCTATGTTATGCACTGAACATGAGCTTTGCTGCTGTTTGGATGTCACTGGGAAGTGTGTGTATCACATAGGTCAAGCACAGGAACCGGGCTTGTTCAGGGTTTTTTGTCACTAATGACTTAGTTCTGTGAACAGCAGGCGTGGGAATGTGGCTGGTGCAGGTGCTTGTGATGTCACTTGTGGCCTAGTTCCGCATAGGGGAGGCGCGGGAACCTTGCCCTGCAGGTGCCTGAGCTCTCACCAGTGGCTGAGTCCCTCCTACGTTACGCACTGAACATGGCCTATGCTGCTGCTTGAATGTCACTGGGACGTCTTTAGCTCATAGGTCAAGCTCAGGAACTGGGCTTGTTCAGGGTTTTCTGTCACTAATGACTTAGTTCCCAGTGTAGCAGGCGTGGGAATGTGGCTGGTGCAGGTGCTTGTGATGTCACTTGTGGCCTAGTTCCGCATAGGAGAGGCGCGGGAAACTTGTCCTGCAGGTGCTTGAGCTGTCACCAGTGGCTGAGTCCGCTCTATGTTATGCACTGAACATGGCCTTTTCCGCTGTTTGGATGTCACTGGGAACTGTGTAGCTCATAGGTCAAGCACTGGAACCGGGCTTGTTCAGGGTTTTCTGTCACTAGTTTCTTAGATGCGCATGTAGCTGGCGTGGGAATGTGGCTAGTACAGGTGCTTGTGATGTCACTGGTGGCGTAGTTCCTTACAGGCGAGGCGCGGGAACCTTACCCTGCAGGTGCTTGAGCTGTCACCAGTGGCTGAGTCCGCTCTATGTTATGCACTGAACATGAGCTTTGCTGCTGTTTGGATGTCACTGAGAAGTGTGTGTATCACATAGGTCAAGCACAGGAACCGGGCTTGTTCAGGGTTTTCTGTCACTAATGACTTAGTTCTGTGAACAGCAGGCGTGGGAATGTGGCTGGTGCAGGTGCTTGTGATGTCACTTGTGGCCTAGTTCCGCATAGGCGAGGCGCGGGAACCTTGCCCTGCCGGTGCCTGAGCTCTCACCAGTGGCTGAGTCCCTCCTACGTTACGCACTGAACATGGCCTATGCTGCTGCTTGAATGTCACTGGGACGTCTTTAGCTCATAGGTCAAGCTCAGGAACTGGGCTTGTTCAGGGTTTTCTGTCACTAATGACTTAGTTCCCAGTGTAGCAGGCGTGGGAATGTGGCTGGTGCAGGTGCTTGTGATGTCACTTGTGGCCTAGTTCTGCATAGGAGAGGCGCGGGAAACTTGTCCTGCAGGTGCTTGAGCTGTCACCAGTGGCTGAGTCCGCTCTATGTTATGCACTGAACATGGCCTTTTCCGCTGTTTGGATGTCACTGGGAACTGTGTAGCTCATAGGTCAAGCACTGGAACCGGGCTTGTTCAGGGTTTTCTGTCACTAGTTTCTTAGATGCGCATGTAGCTGGCGTGGGAATGTGGCTAGTACAGGTGCTTGTAATTTCACTGGTGGCGTAGTTCCTTACAGGCGAGGCGCGGGAACCTTAAACTGCAGGTGCTTGAGCTGTCACCAGTGGCTGAGTCCGCTCTATGTTATGCACTGAACATGAGCTTTGCTGCTGTTTGGATGTCACTGGGAAGTCTGTGTATCACATAGGTCAAGCACAGGAACCGGGCTTGTTCAGGGTTTTCTGTCACTAATGACTTAGTTCTGTGAACAGCAGGCGTGGGAATGTGGCTGGTGCAGGTGCTTGTGATGTCACTTGTGGCCTAGTTCCGCATAGGCGAGGCGCGGGAACCTTGCCCTGCCGGTGCCTGAGCTCTCACCAGTGGCTGAGTCCCTCCTACGTTACGCACTGAACATGGCCTATGCTGCTGCTTGAATGTCACTGGGACGTCTTTAGCTCATAGGTCAAGCTCAGGAACTGGGCTTGTTCAGGGTTTTCTGTCACTAATGACTTAGTTCCCAGTGTAGCAGGCGTGGGAATGTGGCTGGTGCAGGTGCTTGTGATGTCACTTGTGGCCTAGTTCTGCATGGGAGAGGCGCGGGAAACTTGTCCTGCAGGTGCTTGAGCTGTCACCAGTGGCTGAGTCCGCTCTATGTTATGCACTGAACATGGCCTTTTCCGCTGTTTGGATGTCACTGGGAACTGTGTAGCTCATAGGTCAAGCACTGGAACCGGGCTTGTTCAGGGTTTTCTGTCACTAGTTTCTTAGATGCGCATGTAGCTGGCGTGGGAATGTGGCTAGTACAGGTGCTTGTAATTTCACTGGTGGCGTAGTTCCTTACAGGCGAGGCGCGGGAACCTTACCCTGCAGGTGCTTGAGCTGTCACCAGTGGCTGAGTCCGCTCTATGTTATGCACTGAACATGAGCTTTGCTGCTGTTTGGATGTCACTGGGAAGTCTGTGTATCACATAGGTCAAGCACAGGAACCGGGCTTGTTCAGGGTTTTCTGTCACTAATGACTTAGTTCTGTGAACAGCAGGCGTGGCAATGTGGCTGGTGCAGGTGCTTGTGATGTCACTTGTGGCCTAGTTCCGCATAGGCGAGGCACGGGAACCTTGCCCTGCAGGTGCCTGAGCTCTCACCAGTGGCTGAGTCCCTCCTACGTTACGCACTGAACATGGCCTATGCTGCTGCTTGAATGTCACTGGGACGTCTTTAGCTCATAGGTCAAGCTCAGGAACTGGGCTTGTTCAGGGTTTTCTGTCACTAATGACTTAGTTCCCAGTGTAGCAGGCGTGGGAATGTGGCTGGTGCAGGTGCTTGTGATGTCACTTGTGGCCTAGTTCTGCATAGGAGAGGCGCGGGAAACTTGTCCTGCAGGTGCTTGAGCTGTCACCAGTGGCTGAGTCCGCTCTATGTTATGCACTGAACATGGCCTTTTCCGCTGTTTGGATGTCACTGGGAACTGTGTAGCTCATAGGTCAAGCACTGGAACCGGGCTTGTTCAGGGTTTTCTGTCACTAGTTTCTTAGATGCGCATGTAGCTGGCGTGGGAATGTGGCTAGTACAGGTGCTTGTAATTTCACTGGTGGCGTAGTTCCTTACAGGCGAGGCGCGGGAACCTTACCCTGCAGGTGCTTGAGCTGTCACCAGTGGCTGAGTCCGCTCTATGTTATGCACTGAACATGAGCTTTGCTGCTGTTTGGATGTCACTGGGAAGTGTGTGTATCACATAGGTCAAGCACAGGAACCGGGCTTGTTCAGGGTTTTCTGTCACTAATGACTTACTTCTGTGAACAGCAGGCGTGGGAATGTGGCTGGTGCAGGTGCTTGTGATGTCACTTGTGGCCTAGTTCCGCATAGGCGAGGCGCGGGAACCTTGCCCTGCCGGTGCCTGAGCTCTCACCAGTGGCTGAGTCCCTCCTACGTTACGCACTGAACATGGCCTATGCTGCTGCTTGAATGTCACTGGGACGTCTTTAGCTCATAGGTCAAGCTCAGGAACTGGGCTTGTTCAGGGTTTTCTGTCACTAATGACTTAGTTCCCAGTGTAGCAGGCGTGGGAATGTGGCTGGTGCAGGTGCTTGTGATGTCACTTGTGGCCTAGTTCTGCATGGGAGAGGCGCGGGAAACTTGTCCTGCAGGTGCTTGAGCTGTCACCAGTGGCTGAGTCCGCTCTATGTTATGCACTGAACATGGCCTTTTCCGCTGTTTGGATGTCACTGGGAACTGTGTAGCTCATAGGTCAAGCACTGGAACCGGGCTTGTTCAGGGTTTTCTGTCACTAGTTTCTTAGATGCGCATGTAGCTGGCGTGGGAATGTGGCTAGTACAGGTGCTTGTAAATTCACTGGTGGCGTAGTTCCTTACAGGCGAGGCGCGGGAACCTTACCCTGCAGGTGCTTCAGCTGTCACCAGTGGCTGAGTCCGCTCTATGTTATGCACTGAACATGAGCTTTGCTGCTGTTTGGATGTCACTGGGAAGTGTGTGTATCACATAGGTCAAGCACAGGAACCGGGCTTGTTCAGGGTTTTCTGTCACTAATGACTTAGTTCTATGAACAGCACGCGTGGGAATGTGGCTGGTGCAGGTGCTTGTGATGTCACTTGTGGCCTAGTTCCGCATAGGGGAGGCGCGGGAACCTTGCCCTGCAGGTGCCTGAGCTCTCACCAGTGGCTGAGTCCCTCCTACGTTACGCACTGAACATGGCCTATGCTGCTGCTTGAATGTCACTGGGACGTCTTTAGCTCATAGGTCAAGCACAGGAACCGGGCTTGTTCAGGGTTTTCTGTCACTAATGACTTAGTTCCCAGTGTAGCAGGCGTGGGAATGTGGCTGGTGCAGGTGCTTGTGATGTCACTTGTGGCCTAGTTCCGCATAGGCGAGGCGCGGGAACCTTACCCTGCAGCTGCTTGAGCTGTCACCCCTGGCTGAGTCCGCTCTATGTTATGCACTGAACATGAGCTTTGCTGCTGTTTGGATGTTACTGGGAAATGTGTGTATCACATAGGTCAAGCACAGGAACCGGGCTTGTTCAGGGTTTTCTGTCACTAATGACTTATTCCTGTGAACAGCAGGCGTGGGAATGTGGCTGGTGCAGGTGCTTGTGATGTCACTTGTGGCCTAGTTCCGCATAGGAGAGGCGCGGGAACCTTGCCCTGCAGGTGCCTGAGCTCTCACCAGTGGCTGAGTCCCTCCTACGTTACGCACTGAACATGGCCTTGTCTGCTGTTTGGATGTCACTGGGAGCTGTGTAGCTCATTGGTCAAGCACTGGAACCGGGCTTGTTCAGGGTTTTCTGTCACTAGTTTCTTAGATGCGCTTGTAGCTGACGTGGGAATGTGGCTAGTACAGGTGCTTGTAATTTCACTGGTGGCGTAGTTCCTTACAGGCGAGGCGCGGGAACCTTACCCTGCAGGTGCTTGAGCTGTCACCATTGGCTGAGTCCGCTCTAAGTTATGCACTGAACATGAGCTTTGCTGCTGTTTGGATGTCACTGGGAAGTGTGTGTATCACATAGGTCAAGCACAGGAACCGGGCTTGTTCAGGGTTTTCTGTCACTAATGACTTATTTCTGTGAACAGCAGGCGTGGGAATGTGGCTGGTGCAGGTGCTTGTGATGTCACTTGTGGCCTAGTTCCGCATAGGGGAGGCGCGGGAACCTTGCCCTGCAAGTGCCTGAGCTGTCAACAGTGGCTGAGTCCCTCCTACGTTACGCACTGAACATGGCCTATGCTGCTGCTTGAATGTCACTGGGACGTCTTTAGCTCATAGGTCAAGCACAGGAACCGGGCTTGTTCAGGGTTTTCTGTCACTAATGACTTAGTTCCTAGTGTAGCAGGCGTGGGAATGTGGCTGGTGCAGGTGCTTGTGATGTCACTTGTGGCCTAGTTCCGCATAGGAGGGGCGCGGGAACCTTGCCCTGCAGGTGCTTGAGCTGTCACCAGTGGCTGAGTCCGCTCTATGTTATGCACTGAACATGAGCTTTGCTGCTGTTTGGATGTTACTGGGAAATGTGTGTATCACATAGGTCAAGCACAGGAACCGGGCTTCTTCAGGGTTTTCTGTCACTAATGACTTAGTTCTGTGAACAGCAGGCGTGGGAATGTGGCTGGTGCAGGTGCTTGTGATGTCACTTGTGGCCTAGTTCCGCATAGGAGAGGCGCGGGAACCTTGCCCTGCAGGTGCCTGAGCTCTCACCAGTGGCTGAGTCCCTCCTACGTTACGCACTGAACATGGCCTATGCTGCTGCTTGAATGTCACTGGGACGTCTTTAGCTCACAGGTCAAGCTCAGGAACTGGGCTTGTTCAGGGTTTTCTGTCACTAATGACTTAGTTCCCAGTGTAGCAGGCGTGGGAATGTGGCTGGTGCAGGTGCTTGTGATGTCACTGTTCGCCTAGTTCCGCACAGGAGAGGCGCGGGAAACTTGTCCTGCAGGTGCTTGAGCTGTCACCAGTGGCTGAGTCCGCTCTATGTTATGCACTGAACATGAGCTTTGCTGCTGTTTGGATGTCACTGGGAACTGTGTAGCTCATAGGTCAAGCACAGGAACCGGGCTTGTTCAGGGTTTTTTGTCACTAATGACTTAATTCTGTGAACAGCAGGCGTGGGAATGTGGCTGGTGCAGGTGCTTGTGATGTCACTTGTGGCCTAGTTCTGCATAGGAGAGGCGCGGGAAACTTGTCCTGCAGGTGCTTGAGCTGTCACCAGTGGCTGAGTCCGCTCTATGTTATGCACTGAACATGAGCTTTGCTGCTGTTTGGATATCACTGGGAACTGTGTAGCTCATAGGTCAAGCACAGGAACCGGGCTTGTTCAGGGTTTTCTGTCACTAATGACTTAGTGCCGAGTGCAGCAGGCGTGGGAATGTGGCTGGTGCAGGTGCTTGTAATTTCTGTGGTGGCGTAGTTCCGCATAGGAGAGGCGCGGGAACCTTGCCCTGCAGGTGCCTGAGCTGTCACCAGTGGCTGAGTCCCTCCTACGTTACGCACTGAACATGGCCTATGCTGCTGCTTGAATGTCACTGGGACATATTTAGCTCATAGGTCAAGCACAGGAACCGGGCTTTTTCAGGGTTTTCTGTCACTAATGACTTAGTGCCGAGTGCAGCAGGCATATGAATGTGGCTGGTGCAGGTGCTTGTAATTTCTGTGGTGGCGTAGTTCCGCATAGGCGAGGCGCGGGAACCTTACCCTGCAGGTGCTTGAGCTGTCACCAGTGGCTGAGTCCGCTCTATGTTATGCACTGAACATGAGCTTTGCTGCTGTTTGGATGTCACTGGGAAATGTGTGTATCACATAGGTCAAGCACAGGAACCGGGCTTGTTCAGGGTTTTTTGTCACTAATGACTTAGTTCTGTGAACAGCAGGCGTGGGAATGTGGCTGGTGCAGGTGCTTGTGATGTCACTTGTGGCCTAGTTCCGCATAGGAGAGGCGCGGGAACCTTGCCCTGCAGGTGCCTGAGCTCTCACCAGTGGCTGAGTCCGTCCTACGTTATGCACTGAACATGGCCTATGCTGCTGCTTGAATGTCACTAGGACGTCTTTAGCTCACAGGTGAAGCTCAGGAACTGGGCTTGTTCAGGGTTTTCTGTCACAAATGACTTAGTTCCCAGTGTAGCAGGTGTGGGAATGTGGCTGGTGCAGGTGCTTGAGATGTCACTTGTGGCCTAGTTCCGCATAGGAGAGGCGCGGGAACCTTGCCCTGCAGGTGCCTGAGCTCTCACCAGTGGCTGAGTCCCTCCTACGTTACGCACTGAACATGGCCTTGTCTGCTGTTTGGATGTCACTGGGAGCTGTGTAGCTCATAGGTCAAGCACAGGAACCGGGCTTGTTCAGGGTTTTCTGTCACTAGTTTCTTAGATGCGCATGTAGCTGACGTGGGAATGTGGCTAGTACAGGTGCTTGTAATTTCACTGGTGGCGTAGTTCCTTAAAGGCGAGGCGCGGGAACCTTACCCTGCAGGTGCTTGAGCTGTCACCATTGGCTGAGTCCGCTCTAAGTTATGCACTGAACATGAGCTTTGCTGCTGTTTGGATGTCACTGGGAAGTGTGTGTATCACATAGGTCAAGCACAGGAACCGGGCTTGTTCAGGGTTTTCTGTCACTAATGACTTAGTTCTGTGAACAGCAGGCGTGGCAATGTGGCTGGTGCAGGTGCTTGTGATGTCACTTGTGGCCTAGTTCCGCATAGGCGAGGCGCGGGAACCTTGCCCTGCAGGTGCCTGAGCTCTCACCAGTGGCTGAGTCCCTCCTACGTTACGCACTGAACATGGCCTATGCTGCTGCTTGAATGTCACTGGGACGTCTTTAGCTCATAGGTCAAGCACAGGAACCGGGCTTGTTCAGGGTTTTCTGTCACTAATGACTTAGTTCCGATTGCAGCAGGCGTGGGAATGTGGCTGGTGCAGGTGCTTGTGATGTCACTTGTGGCCTAGTTCCGCATAGGCGAGGCGCGGGAACCTTACCCTGCAGGTGCTTGAGCTGTCACCAGTGGCTGAGTCCGCTCTATGTTATGCACTGAACATGAGCTTTGCTGCTGTTTGGATGTCACTGGGAAGTCTGTGTATCACATAGGTCAAGCACAGGAACCGGGCTTGTTCAGGGTTTTCTGTCACTAATGACTTAGTTCTGTGAACAGCACGCGTGGGAATGTGGCTGGTGCAGGTGCTTGTGATGTCACTTGTGGCCTAGTTCCGCATAGGGGAGGCGCGGGAACCTTACCCTGCAGGTGCTTGAGCTGTCACCAGTGGCTGAGTCCGCTCTATGTTACGGACTGAACATGAGCTTTGCTGCTGTTTGGATGTCACTGGGAAGTGTGTGTATCACATAGGTCAAGCACAGGAACCGGGCTTGTTCAGGGTTTTTTGTCACTAATGACTTAGTTCTGTGAACAGCAGGCGTGGGAATGTGGCTGGTGCAGGTGCTTGTGATGTCACTTGTGGCCTAGTTCCGCATAGGAGAGGTGCGGTAACCTTGTCCTGCAGGTGCTTGAGCTGTCACCAGTGGCTGAGTCCGCTCTATGTTATGCACTGAACATGAGCTTTGCTGCTGTTTGGATGTTACTGGGAAATGTGTGTATCACATAGGTCAAGCACAGGAACCGGGCTTGTTCAGGGTTTTCTGTCACTAATGACTTATTCCTGTGAACAGCAGGCGTGGGAATGTGGCTGGTGCAGGTGCTTGTGATGTCACTTGTGGCCTAGTTCCGCATAGGCGAGGCGCGGGAACCTTGCCCTGCAGGTGCCTGAGCTCTCACCAGTGGCTGAGTCCCTCCTACGTTACGCACTGAACATGGCCTATGTTGCTGCTTGAATGTCACTACGATGTCTTTAGCTCACAGGTCAAGCTCAGGAACTGGGCTTGTTCAGGTTTTCTGTCACTAATGACTTAGTTCCCAGTGTAGCAGGCGTGGGAATTGGCTGGTGCAGGTGCTTGTGATGTCACTGTTCGCCTAGTTCCGCATAGGAGAGGCGCGGGAAACTTGTCCTGCAGGTGCTTGAGCTGTCACCAGTGGCTGAGTCCGCTCTATGTTATGCACTGAACATGAGCTTTGCTGCTGTTTGGATGTCACTGGGGACTGTGTAGCTCATAGGTCAAGCACAGGAACCGGGCTTGTTCAGGGTTTTCTGTCACTAATGACTTAGTTCCGAGTGCAGCAGGCGTGGGAATGTGGCTGGTGCAGGTGCTTGTGATGTCACTTGTGGCCTAGTTCCGCATAGGCGAGGCGCGGGAACCTTACCCTGCAGGTGATTGAGCTGTCACCAGTGGCTGAGTCCGCTCTATGTTATGCACTGAATATGAGCTTTGCTGCTGTTTGGATGTTACTGGGAAATGTGTGTATCACATAGGTCAAGCACAGGAACCGGGCTTGTTCAGGGTTTTCTGTCACTAATGACTTATTCCTGTGAACAGCAGGCGTGGGAATGTGGCTGGTGCAGGTGCTTGTGATGTCACTTGTGGCCTAGTTCCGCATAGGAGAGGCGCGGGAACCTTGCCCTGCAGGTGCCTGAGCTCTCACCAGTGGCTGAGTCCCTCCTACGTTACGCACTGAACATGGCCTTGTCTGCTGTTTGGATGTCACTGGGAGCTGTGTAGCTCATTGGTCAAGCACTGGAACCGGGCTTGTTCAGGGTTTTCTGTCACTAGTTTCTTAGATGCGCTTGCAGCTGACGTGGGAATGTGGCTAGTACAGGTGCTTGTAATTTCACTGGTGGCGTAGTTCCTTACAGGCGAGGCGCGGGAACCTTACCCTGCAGGTGCTTGAGCTGTCACCATTGGCTGAGTCCGCTCTAAGTTATGCACTGAACATGAGCTTTGCTGCTGTTTGGATGTCACTGGGAAGTGTGTGTATCACATAGGTCAAGCACAGGAACCGGGCTTGTTCAGGGTTTTCTGTCACTAATGACTTATTTCTGTGAACAGCAGGCGTGGGAATGTGGCTGGTGCAGGTGCTTGTGATGTCACTTGTGGCCTAGTTCCGCATAGGGGAGGCGCGGGAACCTTGCCCTGCAGGTGCCTGAGCTCTCACCAGTGGCTGAGTCCCTCCTACGTTACGCACTGAACATGACCTATGCTGCTGCTTGAATGTCACTGGGACGTCTTTAGCTCATAGGTCAAGCACAGGAACCGGGCTTGTTCAGGGTTTTCTGTCACTAATGACTTAGTTCCTAGTGTAGCAGGCGTGGGAATGTGGCTGGTGCAGGTGCTTGTGATGTCACTTGTGGCCTAGTTCCGCATAGGCGAGGCGCGGGAACCTTGCCCTGCAGGTGCCTGAGCTCTCACCAGTGGCTGAGTCCCTCCTACGTTACGCACTGAACATGGCCTATGCTGCTGCTTGAATGTCACTGGGACGTCTTTAGCTCACAGGTCAAGCACAGGAACTGGGCTTGTTCAGGGTTTTCTGTCACTAATGACTTAGTTCCCAGTGTAGCAGGCGTGGGAATGTGGCTGGTGCAGGTGCTTGTGATGTCACTTGTGGCCTAGTTCTGCATAGGAGAGGCGCGGGAAACTTGTCCTGCAGGTGCTTGAGCTGTCACCAGTGGCTGAGTCCGCTCTATGTTATGCACTGAACATGAGCTTTGCTGCTGTTTGGATATCACTGGGAACTGTGTAGCTCATAGGTCAAGCACAGGAACCGGGCTTGTTCAGGGTTTTTTGTCACTAATGACTTAATTCTGTGAACAGCAGGCGTGGGAATGTGGCTGGTGCAGGTGCTTGTGATGTCACTTGTGGCCTAGTTCCGCATAGGAGAGGCGCGGGAACCTTGCCCTGCAGGTTCCTGAGCTCTCACCAGTGGCTGAGTCCCTCCTACGTTACGCACTGAACATGACCTATGCTGCTGCTTGAATGTCACTGGGACGTCTTTAGCTCATAGGTCAAGCACAGGAACCGGGCTTGTTCAGGGTTTTCTGTCACTAATGACTTAGTGCCGAGTGCAGCAGGCGTGGGAATGTGGCTGGTGCAGGTGCTTGTAATTTCTGTGGTGGCGTAGTTCCGCATAGGGGAGGAGCGGGAACCTTACCCTGCAGGTGCTTGAGCTGTCACCAGTGGCTGAGTCCGCTCTATGTTATGCACTGAACATGAGCTTTGCTGCTGTTTGGATGTCACTGGGAAGTCTGTGTATCACATAGGTCAAGCACAGGAACCGGGCTTGTTCAGGGTTTTCTGTCACTAATGACTTAGTTCTGTGAACAGCACGCGTGGGAATGTGGCTGGTGCAGGTGCTTGTGATGTCACTTGTGGCCTAGTTCCGCATAGGGGAGGCGCGGGAACCTTACCCTGCAGGTGCTTGAGCTGTCACCAGTGGCTGAGTCCGCTCTATGTTATGGACTGAACATGAGCTTTGCTGCTGTTTGGATGTCACTGGGAAATGTGTGTATCACATAGGTCAAGCACAGGAACCGGGCTTGTTCAGGGTTTTTTGTCACTAATGACTTAGTTCTGTGAACAGCAGGCGTGGGAATGTGGCTGGTGCAGGTGCTTGTGATGTCACTTGTGGCCTAGTTCCGCATAGGAGAGGTGCGGTAACCTTGTCCTGCAGGTGCTTGAGCTGTCACCAGTGGCTGAGTCCGCTCTATGTTATGCACTGAACATGAGCTTTGCTGCTGTTTGGATGTTACTGGGAAATGTGTGTATCACATAGGTCAAGCACAGGAACCGGGCTTGTTCAGGGTTTTCTGTCACTAATGACTTATTCCTGTGAACAGCAGGCGTGGGAATGTGGCTGGTGCAGGTGCTTGTGATGTCACTTGTGGCCTAGTTCCGCATAGGCGAGGCGCGGGAACCTTGCCCTGCAGGTGCCTGAGCTCTCACCAGTGGCTGAGTCCCTCCTACGTTACGCACTGAACATGGCATTGTCTGCTGTTTGGATGTCACTGGGAGCTGTGTAGCTCATAGGTCAAGCACAGGAACCGGGCTTGTTCAGGGTTTTCTGTCACTAGTTTCTTAGATGCGCATGTAGCTGAAGTGGGAATGTGGCTAGTACAGGTGCTTGTAATTTCACTGGTGGCGTAGTTCCTTACAGGCGAGGCGCGGGAACCTTACCCTGCAGGTGCTTGAGCTGTCACCAGTGGCTGAGTCCGCTCTATGTTATGCACTGAACATGAGCTTTGCTGCTGTTTGGATGTCACTGGGAAGTGTGTGTATCACATAGGTCAAGCACAGGAACCGGGCTTGTTCAGGGTTTTCTGTCACTAATGACTTATTTCTGTGAACAGCAGGCGTGGGAATGTGGCTGGTGCAGGTGCTTGTGATGTCACTTGTGGCCTAGTTCCGCATAGGAGAGGCGCGGGAACCTTGCCCTGCAGGTGCCTGAGCTCTCACCAGTGGCTGAGTCCCTCCTACGTTACGCACTGAACATGGCCTATGCTGCTGCTTGAATGTCACTGGGACGTCTTTAGCTCATAGGTCAAGCTCAGGAACTGGGCTTGTTCAGGGTTTTCTGTCACTAATGACTTAGTTCCCAGTGTAGCAGGCGTGGGAATGTGGCTGGTGCAGGTGCTTGTGATGTCACTTGTGGCCTAGTTCTGCATGGGAGAGGCGCGGGAAACTTGTCCTGCAGGTGCTTGAGCTCTCACCAGTGGCTGAGTCCGCTCTATGTTATGCACTGAACATGGCCTTTTCCGCTGTTTGGATGTCACTGGGAACTGTGTAGCTCATAGGTCAAGCACTGGAACCGGGCTTGTTCAGGGTTTTCTGTCACTAGTTTCTTAGATGCGCATGTAGCTGGCTTGGGAATGTGGCTAGTACAGGTGCTTGTAAATTCACTGGTGGCGTAGTTCCTTACAGGCGAGGCGCGGGAACCTTACCCTGCAGGTGCTTGAGCTGTCACCAGTGGCTGAGTCCGCTCTATGTTATGCACTGAACATGAGCTTTGCTGCTGTTTGGATGTCACTGGGAAGTGTGTGTATCACATAGGTCAAGCACAGGAACCGGGCTTGTTCAGGGTTTTCTGTCACTAATGACTTATTCCTGTGAACAGCAGGCGTGGGAATGTGGCTGGTGCAGGTGCTTGTGATGTCACTTGTGGCCTAGTTCCGCATAGGGGAGGCGCGGGAACCTTGCCCTGCAGGTGCCTGAGCTCTCACCAGTGGCTGAGTCCCTCCTAAGTTACGCACTGAACATGGCCTATGCTGCTGCATGAATGTCACTGGGACGTCTTTAGCTCATAGGTCAAGCACAGGAACCGGGCTTGTTCAGGGTTTTCTGTCACTAATGACTTAGTTCCCAGTGTAGCAGGCGTGGGAATGTGGCTGGTGCAGGTGCTTGTGATGTCACTTGTGGCCTAGTTCCGCATAGGCGAGGCGCGGGAACCTTACCCTGCAGGTGCTTGAGCTGTCACCAGTGGCTGAGTCCGCTCTATGTTATGCACTGAATATGAGCTTTGCTGCTGTTTGGATGTTACTGGGAAATGTGTGTATCACATAGGTCAAGCACAGGAACCGGGCTTGTTCAGGGTTTTCTGTCACTAATGACTTATTCCTGTGAACAGCAGGCGTGGGAATGTGGCTGGTGCAGGTGCTTGTGATGTCACTTGTGGCCTAGTTCCGCATAGGAGAGGCGCGGGAACCTTGCCCTGCAGGTGCCTGAGCTCTCACCAGTGGCTGAGTCCCTCCTACGTTACGCACTGAACATGGCCTTGTCTGCTGTTTGGATGTCACTGGGAGCTGTGTAGCTCATTGGTCAAGCACTGGAACCGGGCTTGTTCAGGGTTTTCTGTCACTAGTTTCTTAGATGCGCTTGCAGCTGACGTGGGAATGTGGCTAGTACAGGTGCTTGTAATTTCACTGGTGGCGTAGTTCCTTACAGGCGAGGCGCGGGAACCTTACCCTGCAGGTGCTTGAGCTGTCACCATTGGCTGAGTCCGCTCTAAGTTATGCACTGAACATGAGCTTTGCTGCTGTTTGGATGTCACTGGGAAGTGTGTGTATCACATAGGTCAAGCACAGGAACCGGGCTTGTTCAGGGTTTTCTGTCACTAATGACTTATTTCTGTGAACAGCAGGCGTGGGAATGTGGCTGGTGCAGGTGCTTGTGATGTCACTTGTGGCCTAGTTCCGCATAGGCGAGGCGCGGGAACCTTGCCCTGCAGGTGCCTGAGCTCTCACCAGTGGCTGAGTCCCTCCTACGTTACGCACTGAACATGACCTATGCTGCTGCTTGAATGTCACTGGGACGTCTTTAGCTCATAGGTCAAGCACAGGAACCGGGCTTGTTCAGGGTTTTCTGTCACTAATGACTTAGTTCCTAGTGTAGCAGGCGTAGGAATGTGGCTGGTGCAGGTGCTTGTGATGTCACTTGTGGCCTAGTTCCGCATAGGAGAGGCGCGGGAACCTTGCCCTGCAGGTGCTTGAGCTGTCACCAGTGGCTGAGTCCGCTCTATGTTATGCACTGAACATGAGCTTTGCTGCTGTTTGGATGTTACTGGGAAATGTGTGTATCACATAGGTCAAGCACAGGAACCGGGCTTGTTCAGGGTTTTCTGTCACTAATGACTTAGTTCCTAGTGTAGCAGGCGTGGGAATGTGGCTGGTGCAGGTGCTTGTGATGTCACTTGTGGCCTAGTTCCGCATAGGCGAGGCGCGGGAACCTTGCCCTGCAGGTGCCTGAGCTCTCACCAGTGGCTGAGTCCCTCCTACGTTACGCACTGAACATGGCCTATGCTGCTGCTTGAATGTCACTGGGACGTCTTTAGCTCACAGGTCAAGCACAGGAACTGGGCTTGTTCAGGGTTTTCTGTCACTAATGACTTAGTTCCCAGTGTAGCAGGCGTGGGAATGTGGCTGGTGCAGGTGCTTGTGATGTCACTTGTGGCCTAGTTCTGCATAGGAGAGGCGCGGGAAACTTGTCCTGCAGGTGCTTGAGCTGTCACCAGTGGCTGAGTCCGCTCTATGTTATGCACTGAACATGAGCTTTGCTGCTGTTTGGATATCACTGGGAACTGTGTAGCTCATAGGTCAAGCACAGGAACCGGGCTTGTTCAGGGTTTTTTGTCACTAATGACTTAATTCTGTGAACAGCAGGCGTGGGAATGTGGCTGGTGCAGGTGCTTGTGATGTCACTTGTGGCCTAGTTCCGCATAGGAGAGGCGCGGGAACCTTGCCCTGCAGGTTCCTGAGCTCTCACCAGTGGCTGAGTCCCTCCTACGTTACGCACTGAACATGACCTATGCTGCTGCTTGAATGTCACTGGGACATCTTTAGCTCATAGGTCAAGCACAGGAACCGGGCTTGTTCAGGGTTTTCTGTCACTAATGACTTAGTGCCGAGTGCAGCAGGCGTGGGAATGTGGCTGGTGCAGGTGCTTGTAATTTCTGTGGTGGCGTAGTTCCGCATAGGGGAGGAGCGGGAACCTTACCCTGCAGGTGCTTGAGCTGTCACCAGTGGCTGAGTCCGCTCTATGTTATGCACTGAACATGAGCTTTGCTGCTGTTTGGATGTCACTGGGAAGTCTGTGTATCACATAGGTCAAGCACAGGAACCGGGCTTGTTCAGGGTTTTCTGTCACTAATGACTTAGTTCTGTGAACAGCACGCGTGGGAATGTGGCTGGTGCAGGTGCTTGTGATGTCACTTGTGGCCTAGTTCCGCATAGGGGAGGCGCGGGAACCTTACCCTGCAGGTGCTTGAGCTGTCACCAGTGGCTGAGTCCGCTCTATGTTATGGACTGAACATGAGCTTTGCTGCTGTTTGGATGTCACTGGGAAATGTGTGTATCACATAGGTCAAGCACAGGAACCGGGCTTGTTCAGGGTTTTTTGTCACTAATGACTTAGTTCTGTGAACAGCAGGCGTGGGAATGTGGCTGGTGCAGGTGCTTGTGATGTCACTTGTGGCCTAGTTCCGCATAGGAGAGGTGCGGTAACCTTGTCCTGCAGGTGCTTGAGCTGTCACCAGTGGCTGAGTCCGCTCTATGTTATGCACTGAACATGAGCTTTGCTGCTGTTTGGATGTTACTGGGAAATGTGTGTATCACATAGGTCAAGCACAGGAACCGGGCTTGTTCAGGGTTTTCTGTCACTAATGACTTACTTCTGTGAACAGCAGGCGTGGGAATGTGGCTGGTGCAGGTGCTTGTGATGTCACTTGTGGCCTAGTTCCGCATAGGCGAGGCGCGGGAACCTTGCCCTGCCGGTGCCTGAGCTCTCACCAGTGGCTGAGTCCCTCCTACGTTACGCACTGAACATGGCCTATGCTGCTGCATGAATGTCACTGGGACGTCTTTAGCTCATAGGTCAAGCACAGGAACCGGGCTTGTTCAGGGTTTTCTGTCACTAATGACTTAGTTCCCAGTGTAGCAGGCGTGGGAATGTGGCTGGTGCAGGTGCTTGTGATGTCACTTGTGGCCTAGTTCCGCATAGGCGAGGCGCGGGAACCTTACCCTGCAGGTGCTTGAGCTGTCACCAGTGGCTGAGTCCGCTCTATGTTATGCACTGAACATGAGCTTTGCTGCTGTTTGGATGTTACTGGGAAATGTGTGTATCACATAGGTCAAGCACAGGAACCGGGCTTGTTCAGGGTTTTCTGTCACTAATGACTTATTCCTGTGAACAGCAGGCGTGGGAATGTGGCTGGTGCAGGTGCTTGTGATGTCACTTGTGGCCTAGTTCCGCATAGGAGAGGCACGGGAACCTTGCCCTGCAGGTGCCTGAGCTCTCACCAGTGGCTGAGTCCCTCCTACGTTACGCACTGAACATGGCCTTGTCTGCTGTTTGGATGTCACTGGGAGCTGTGTAGCTCATTGGTCAAGCACTGGAACCGGGCTTGTTCAGGGTTTTCTGTCACTAGTTTCTTAGATGCGCTTGCAGCTGACGTGGGAATGTGGCTAGTACAGGTGCTTGTAATTTCACTGGTGGCGTAGTTCCTTACAGGCGAGGCGCGGGAACCTTACCCTGCAGGTGCTTGAGCTGTCACCATTGGCTGAGTCCGCTCTAAGTTATGCACTGAACATGAGCTTTGCTGCTGTTTGGATGTCACTGGGAAGTGTGTGTATCACATAGGTCAAGCACAGGAACCGGGCTTGTTCAGGGTTTTCTGTCACTAATGACTTATTTCTGTGAACAGCAGGCGTGGGAATGTGGCTGGTGCAGGTGCTTGTGATGTCACTTGTGGCCTAGTTCCGCATAGGGGAGGCGCGGGAACCTTGCCCTGCAGGTGCCTGAGCTCTCACCAGTGGCTGAGTCCCTCCTACGTTACGCACTGAACATGACCTATGCTGCTGCTTGAATGTCACTGGGACGTCTTTAGCTCATAGGTCAAGCACAGGAACCGGGCTTGTTCAGCGTTTTCTGTCACTAATGACTTAGTTCCTAGTGTAGCAGGCGTGGGAATGTGGCTGGTGCAGGTGCTTGTGATGTCACTTGTGGCCTAGTTCCGCATAGGAGAGGCGCGGGAACCTTGCCCTGCAGGTGCTTGAGCTGTCACCAGTGGCTGAGTCCGCTCTATGTTATGCACTGAACATGAGCTTTGCTGCTGTTTGGATGTTACTGGGAAATGTGTGTATCACATAGGTCAAGCACAGGAACCGGGCTTGTTCAGGGTTTTCTGTCACTAATGACTTAGTTCCTAGTGTAGCAGGCGTGGGAATGTGGCTGGTGCAGGTGCTTGTGATGTCACTTGTGGCCTAGTTCCGCATAGGCGAGGCGCGGGAACCTTGCCCTGCAGGTGCCTGAGCTCTCACCAGTGGCTGAGTCCCTCCTACGTTACGCACTGAACATGGCCTATGCTGCTGCTTGAATGTCACTGGGACGTCTTTAGCTCACAGGTCAAGCACAGGAACTGGGCTTGTTCAGGGTTTTCTGTCACTAATGACTTAGTTCCCAGTGTAGCAGGCGTGGGAATGTGGCTGGTGCAGGTGCTTGTGATGTCACTTGTGGCCTAGTTCTGCATAGGAGAGGCGCGGGAAACTTGTCCTGCAGGTGCTTGAGCTGTCACCAGTGGCTGAGTCCGCTCTATGTTATGCACTGAACATGAGCTTTGCTGCTGTTTGGATATCACTGGGAACTGTGTAGCTCATAGGTCAAGCACAGGAACCGGGCTTGTTCAGGGTTTTTTGTCACTAATGACTTAATTCTGTGAACAGCAGGCGTGGGAATGTGGCTGGTGCAGGTGCTTGTGATGTCACTTGTGGCCTAGTTCCGCATAGGAGAGGCGCGGGAACCTTGCCCTGCAGGTTCCTGAGCTCTCACCAGTGGCTGAGTCCCTCCTACGTTACGCACTGAACATGACCTATGCTGCTGCTTGAATGTCACTGGGACGTCTTTAGCTCATAGGTCAAGCACAGGAACCGGGCTTGTTCAGGGTTTTCTGTCACTAATGACTTAGTGCCGAGTGCAGCAGGCGTGGGAATGTGGCTGGTGCAGGTGCTTGTAATTTCTGTGGTGGCGTAGTTCCGCATAGGGGAGGAGCGGGAACCTTACCCTGCAGGTGCTTGAGCTGTCACCAGTGGCTGAGTCCGCTCTATGTTATGCACTGAACATGAGCTTTGCTGCTGTTTGGATGTCACTGGGAAGTCTGTGTATCACATAGGTCAAGCACAGGAACCGGGCTTGTTCAGGGTTTTCTGTCACTAATGACTTAGTTCTGTGAACAGCAGGCGTGGGAATGTGGCTGGTGCAGGTGCTTGTGATGTCACTTGTGGCCTAGTTCCGCATAGGAGAGGTGCGGTAACCTTGTCCTGCAGGTGCTTGAGCTGTCACCAGTGGCTGAGTCCGCTCTATGTTATGCACTGAACATGAGCTTTGCTGCTGTTTGGATGTTACTGGGAAATGTGTGTATCACATAGGTCAAGCACAGGAACCGGGCTTGTTCAGGGTTTTCTGTCACTAATGACTTACTTCTGTGAACAGCAGGCGTGGGAATGTGGCTGGTGCAGGTGCTTGTGATGTCACTTGTGGCCTAGTTCCGCATAGGCGAGGCGCGGGAACCTTGCCCTGCCGGTGCCTGAGCTCTCACCAGTGGCTGAGTCCCTCCTACGTTACGCACTGAACATGGCCTATGCTGCTGCATGAATGTCACTGGGACGTCTTTAGCTCATAGGTCAAGCACAGGAACCGGGCTTGTTCAGGGTTTTCTGTCACTAATGACTTAGTTCCCAGTGTAGCAGGCGTGGGAATGTGGCTGGTGCAGGTGCTTGTGATGTCACTTGTGGCCTAGTTCCGCATAGGCGAGGCGCGGGAACCTTACCCTGCAGGTGCTTGAGCTGTCACCAGTGGCTGAGTCCGCTCTATGTTATGCACTGAACATGAGCTTTGCTGCTGTTTGGATGTTACTGGGAAATGTGTGTATCACATAGGTCAAGCACAGGAACCGGGCTTGTTCAGGGTTTTCTGTCACTAATGACTTATTCCTGTGAACAGCAGGCGTGGGAATGTGGCTGGTGCAGGTGCTTGTGATGTCACTTGTGGCCTAGTTCCGCATAGGAGAGGCACGGGAACCTTGCCCTGCAGGTGCCTGAGCTCTCACCAGTGGCTGAGTCCCTCCTACGTTACGCACTGAACATGGCCTTGTCTGCTGTTTGGATGTCACTGGGAGCTGTGTAGCTCATTGGTCAAGCACTGGAACCGGGCTTGTTCAGGGTTTTCTGTCACTAGTTTCTTAGATGCGCTTGCAGCTGACGTGGGAATGTGGCTAGTACAGGTGCTTGTAATTTCACTGGTGGCGTAGTTCCTTACAGGCGAGGCGCGGGAACCTTACCCTGCAGGTGCTTGAGCTGTCACCATTGGCTGAGTCCGCTCTAAGTTATGCACTGAACATGAGCTTTGCTGCTGTTTGGATGTCACTGGGAAGTGTGTGTATCACATAGGTCAAGCACAGGAACCGGGCTTGTTCAGGGTTTTCTGTCACTAATGACTTATTTCTGTGAACAGCAGGCGTGGGAATGTGGCTGGTGCAGGTGCTTGTGATGTCACTTGTGGCCTAGTTCCGCATAGGGGAGGCGCGGGAACCTTGCCCTGCAGGTGCCTGAGCTCTCACCAGTGGCTGAGTCCCTCCTACGTTACGCACTGAACATGACCTATGCTGCTGCTTGAATGTCACTGGGACGTCTTTAGCTCATAGGTCAAGCACAGGAACCGGGCTTGTTCAGCGTTTTCTGTCACTAATGACTTAGTTCCTAGTGTAGCAGGCGTGGGAATGTGGCTGGTGCAGGTGCTTGTGATGTCACTTGTGGCCTAGTTCCGCATAGGAGAGGCGCGGGAACCTTGCCCTGCAGGTGCTTGAGCTGTCACCAGTGGCTGAGTCCGCTCTATGTTATGCACTGAACATGAGCTTTGCTGCTGTTTGGATGTTACTGGGAAATGTGTGTATCACATAGGTCAAGCACAGGAACCGGGCTTGTTCAGGGTTTTCTGTCACTAATGACTTAGTTCCTAGTGTAGCAGGCGTGGGAATGTGGCTGGTGCAGGTGCTTGTGATGTCACTTGTGGCCTAGTTCCGCATAGGCGAGGCGCGGGAACCTTGCCCTGCAGGTGCCTGAGCTCTCACCAGTGGCTGAGTCCCTCCTACGTTACGCACTGAACATGGCCTATGCTGCTGCTTGAATGTCACTGGGACGTCTTTAGCTCACAGGTCAAGCACAGGAACTGGGCTTGTTCAGGGTTTTCTGTCACTAATGACTTAGTTCCCAGTGTAGCAGGCGTGGGAATGTGGCTGGTGCAGGTGCTTGTGATGTCACTTGTGGCCTAGTTCTGCATAGGAGAGGCGCGGGAAACTTGTCCTGCAGGTGCTTGAGCTGTCACCAGTGGCTGAGTCCGCTCTATGTTATGCACTGAACATGAGCTTTGCTGCTGTTTGGATATCACTGGGAACTGTGTAGCTCATAGGTCAAGCACAGGAACCGGGCTTGTTCAGGGTTTTTTGTCACTAATGACTTAATTCTGTGAACAGCAGGCGTGGGAATGTGGCTGGTGCAGGTGCTTGTGATGTCACTTGTGGCCTAGTTCCGCATAGGAGAGGCGCGGGAACCTTGCCCTGCAGGTTCCTGAGCTCTCACCAGTGGCTGAGTCCCTCCTACGTTACGCACTGAACATGACCTATGCTGCTGCTTGAATGTCACTGGGACGTCTTTAGCTCATAGGTCAAGCACAGGAACCGGGCTTGTTCAGGGTTTTCTGTCACTAATGACTTAGTGCCGAGTGCAGCAGGCGTGGGAATGTGGCTGGTGCAGGTGCTTGTAATTTCTGTGGTGGCGTAGTTCCGCATAGGGGAGGAGCGGGAACCTTACCCTGCAGGTGCTTGAGCTGTCACCAGTGGCTGAGTCCGCTCTATGTTATGCACTGAACATGAGCTTTGCTGCTGTTTGGATGTCACTGGGAAGTCTGTGTATCACATAGGTCAAGCACAGGAACCGGGCTTGTTCAGGGTTTTCTGTCACTAATGACTTAGTTCTGTGAACAGCAGGCGTGGGAATGTGGCTGGTGCAGGTGCTTGTGATGTCACTTGTGGCCTAGTTCCGCATAGGAGAGGTGCGGTAACCTTGTCCTGCAGGTGCTTGAGCTGTCACCAGTGGCTGAGTCCGCTCTATGTTATGCACTGAACATGAGCTTTGCTGCTGTTTGGATGTTACTGGGAAATGTGTGTATCACATAGGTCAAGCACAGGAACCGGGCTTGTTCAGGGTTTTCTGTCACTAATGACTTACTTCTGTGAACAGCAGGCGTGGGAATGTGGCTGGTGCAGGTGCTTGTGATGTCACTTGTGGCCTAGTTCCGCATAGGCGAGGCGCGGGAACCTTGCCCTGCCGGTGCCTGAGCTCTCACCAGTGGCTGAGTCCCTCCTACGTTACGCACTGAACATGGCCTATGCTGCTGCATGAATGTCACTGGGACGTCTTTAGCTCATAGGTCAAGCACAGGAACCGGGCTTGTTCAGGGTTTTCTGTCACTAATGACTTAGTTCCCAGTGTAGCAGGCGTGGGAATGTGGCTGGTGCAGGTGCTTGTGATGTCACTTGTGGCCTAGTTCCGCATAGGCGAGGCGCGGGAACCTTACCCTGCAGGTGCTTGAGCTGTCACCAGTGGCTGAGTCCGCTCTATGTTATGCACTGAACATGAGCTTTGCTGCTGTTTGGATGTTACTGGGAAATGTGTGTATCACATAGGTCAAGCACAGGAACCGGGCTTGTTCAGGGTTTTCTGTCACTAATGACTTATTCCTGTGAACAGCAGGCGTGGGAATGTGGCTGGTGCAGGTGCTTGTGATGTCACTTGTGGCCTAGTTCCGCATAGGAGAGGCACGGGAACCTTGCCCTGCAGGTGCCTGAGCTCTCACCAGTGGCTGAGTCCCTCCTACGTTACGCACTGAACATGGCCTTGTCTGCTGTTTGGATGTCACTGGGAGCTGTGTAGCTCATTGGTCAAGCACTGGAACCGGGCTTGTTCAGGGTTTTCTGTCACTAGTTTCTTAGATGCGCTTGCAGCTGACGTGGGAATGTGGCTAGTACAGGTGCTTGTAATTTCACTGGTGGCGTAGTTCCTTACAGGCGAGGCGCGGGAACCTTACCCTGCAGGTGCTTGAGCTGTCACCATTGGCTGAGTCCGCTCTAAGTTATGCACTGAACATGAGCTTTGCTGCTGTTTGGATGTCACTGGGAAGTGTGTGTATCACATAGGTCAAGCACAGGAACCGGGCTTGTTCAGGGTTTTCTGTCACTAATGACTTATTCCTGTGAACAGCAGGCGTGGGAATGTGGCTGGTGCAGGTGCTTGTGATGTCACTTGTGGCCTAGTTCCGCATAGGCGAGGCGCGGGAACCTTGCCCTGCAGGTGCCTGAGCTCTCACCAGTGGCTGAGTCCCTCCTACGTTACGCACTGAACATGGCCTATGCTGCTGCTTGAATGTCACTAGGACGTCTTTAGCTCACAGGTCAAGCTCAGGAACTGGGCTTGTTCAGGGTTTTCTGTCACTAATGACTTAGTTCCCAGTGTAGCAGGCGTGGGAATTGGCTGGTGCAGGTGCTTGTGATGTCACTTGTGGCCTAGTTCCGCATAGGAGAGGTGCGGTAACCTTGTCCTGCAGGTGCTTGAGCTGTCACCAGTGGCTGAGTCATCTCTATGTTATGCACTGAACATGAGCTTTGCTGCTGTTTGGATGTTACTGGGAAATGTGTGTATCACATAGGTCAAGCACAGGAACCGGGCTTGTTCAGGGTTTTCTGTCACTAATGACTTATTCCTGTGAACAGCAGGCGTGGGAATGTGGCTGGTGCAGGTGCTTGTGATGTCACTTGTGGCCTAGTTCCGCATAGGAGACGCATGGGAACTTTGCCCTGCAGGTGCCTGAGCTGTCACCAGTGGCTGAGTCCCTCCTACGTTACGCACTGAACATGGCCTTTGCTACTGTTTGGATGTCACTGGGAAGTGTGTAGCTCATGGGTCAAACACAGGAACTGGGCTTGTTCAGGGTTTTCTGTCACTAATGACTTAGTTCCGAGTGCAGCTGGCGTGGGAATGTGGCTGGTGCAGGTGCTTGTGATGTCACTTGTGGCCTAGTTCCGCATAGGCGAGGCGCGGGAACCTTACCCTGCAGGTGCCTGAGCTCTCACCAGTGGCTGAGTCCCTCCTACGTTACGCACTGAACATGGCCTTGTCTGCTGTTTGGATGTCACTGGGAGCTGTGTAGCTCATAGGTCAAGCACAGGAACCGGGCTTGTTCAGGGTTTTCTGTCACTAGTTTCTTAGATGCGCATGTAGCTGACGTGGGAATGTGGCTAGTACAGGTGCTTGTAATTTCACTGGTGGCGTAGTTCCTTACAGGCGAGGCGCGGGAAACTTGTCCTGCAGGTGCTTGAGCTGTCACCAGTGGCTGAGTCCGCTCTATGTTATGCACTGAACATGAGCTTTGCTGCTGTTTGGATGTCACTGGGAACTGTGTAGCTCATAGGTCAAGCACAGGAACCGGGCTTGTTCAGGGTTTGCTGTCACTAATGACTTAGTTCCGAGTGCAGCTGGCGTGGGAATGTGGCTGGTGCAGGTGCTTGTGATGTCACTTGTGGCCTAGTTCCGCATAGGCGAGGCGCGGGAACCTTACCCTGCAGGTGCCTGAGCTGTCACCAGTGGCTGAGTCCCTCCTACGTTACGCACTGAACATGGCCTTTTCCGCTGTTTGGATGTCACTGGGAACTGTGTAGCTCATAGGTCAAGCACTGGAACGGGGCTTGTTCAGGGTTTTCATTCACTAGTTTCTTAGATGCGCATGTAGCTGGCGTGGGAATGTGGCTAGTACAGGTGCTTGTAATTTCACTGGTGGCGTAGTTCCTTACAGGCGAGGCGCGGGAACCTTACCCTGCAGGTGCTTGAGCTGTCACCAGTGGCTGAGTCCGCTCTATGTTATGCACTGAACATGAGCTTTGCTGCTGTTTGGATGTCACTGGGAAGTGTGTGTATCACATAGGTCAAGCACAGGAACCGGGCTTGTTCAGGGTTTTCTGTCACTAATGACTTAGTTCTGTGAACAGCAGGCGTGGGAATGTGGCTGGTGCAGGTGCTTGTGATGTCACTTGTGGCCTAGTTCCGCATAGGCGAGGCGCGGGAACCTTGCCCTGCCGGTGCCTGAGCTCTCACCAGTGGCTGAGTCCCTCCTACGTTACGCACTGAACATGGCCTATGCTGCTGCTTGAATGTCACTGGGACGTCTTTAGCTCATAGGTCAAGCTCAGGAACTGGGCTTGTTCAGGGTTTTCTGTCACTAATGACTTAGTTCCCAGTGTAGCAGGCGTGGGAATGTGGCTGGTGCAGGTGCTTGTGATGTCACTTGTGGCCTAGTTCTGCATGGGAGAGGCGCGGGAAACTTGTCCTGCAGGTGCTTGAGCTGTCACCAGTGGCTGAGTCCGCTCTATGTTATGCACTGAACATGGCCTTTTCCGCTGTTTGGATGTCACTGGGAACTGTGTAGCTCATAGGTCAAGCACTGGAACCGGGCTTGTTCAGGGTTTTCTGTCACTAGTTTCTTAGATGCGCATGTAGCTGGCTTGGGAATGTGGCTAGTACAGGTGCTTGTAAATTCACTGGTGGCGTAGTTCCTTACAGGCGAGGCGCGGGAACCTTACCCTGCAGGTGCTTGA
Source organism: Gavia stellata (assembly GCF_030936135.1). Taxonomy (NCBI): domain Eukaryota; kingdom Metazoa; phylum Chordata; class Aves; order Gaviiformes; family Gaviidae; genus Gavia; species Gavia stellata. Next base: position 86,104 of record NW_026777258.1, on the reverse strand, counting down.
GCTGTCACCAGTGGCTGAGTCCGCTCTATGTTATGCACTGAACATGAGCTTTGCTGCTGTTTGGATGTCACTGGGAAGTGTGTGTATCACATAGGTCAAGCACAGGAACCGGGCTTGTTCAGGGTTTTCTGTCACTAATGACTTAGTTCTGTGAACAGCAGGCGTGGGAATGTGGCTGGTGCAGGTGCTTGTGATGTCACTTGTGGCCTAGTTCCGCATAGGGGAGGCGCGGGAACCTTGCCCTGCAGGTGCCTGAGCTCTCACCAGTGGCTGAGTCCCTCCTACGTTACGCACTGAACATGGCCTATGCTGTTGCATGAATGTCACTGGGACGTCTTTAGCTCATAGGTCAAGCACAGGAACCGGGCTTGTTCAGGGTTTTCTGTCACTAATGACTTAGTTCCCAGTGTAGCAGGCGTGGGAATGTGGCTGGTGCAGGTGCTTGTGATGTCACTTGTGGCCTAGTTCCGCATAGGCGAGGCGCGGGAACCTTACCCTGCAGGTGCTTGAGCTGTCACCAGTGGCTGAGTCCGCTCTAAGTTATGCACTGAACATGAGCTTTGCTGCTGTTTGGATGTCACTGGGAAATGTGTGTATCACATAGGTCAAGCACTGGAACCGGGCTTGTTCAGGGTTTTCTGTCTCTAATGACTTATTCCTGTGAACAGCAGGCGTGGGAATGTGGCTGGTGCAGGTGCTTGTGATGTCACTTGTGGCCTAGTTCCGCATAGGGGAGGCGCGGGAACCTTGCCCTGCAGGTGCCTGAGCTCTCACCAGTGGCTGAGTCCCTCCTACGTTACGCACTGAACATGACCTATGCTGCTGCTTGAATGTCACTGGGATGTCTTTAGCTCATAGGTCAAGCACAGGAACCGGGCTTGTTCAGGGTTTTCTGTCACTAATGACTTAGTTCCTAGTGTAGCAGGCGTGGGAATGTGGCTGGTGCAGGTGCTTGTGATGTCACTTGTGGCCTAGTTCCGCATAGGAGAGGCGCGGGAACCTTGCCCTGCAGGTGCTTGAGCTGTCACCAGTGGCTGAGTCCGCTCTATGTTATGCACTGAACATGAGCTTTGCTGCTGTTTGGATGTTACTGGGAAATGTGTGTATCACATAGGTCAAGCACAGGAACCGGGCTTGTTCAGGGTTTTCTGTCACTAATGACTTAGTTCCTAGTGTAGCAGGCGTGGGAATGTGGCTGGTGCAGGTGCTTGTGATGTCACTTGTGGCCTAGTTCCGCATAGGCGAGGCGCGGGAACCTTGCCCTGCAGGTGCCTGAGCTCTCACCAGTGGCTGAGTCCCTCCTACGTTACGCACTGAACATGGCCTATGCTGCTGCTTGAATGTCACTGGGACGTCTTTAGCTCACAGGTCAAGCTCAGGAACTGGGCTTGTTCAGGGTTTTCTGTCACTAATGACTTAGTTCCCAGTGTAGCAGGCGTGGGAATGTGGCTGGTGCAGGTGCTTGTGATGTCACTTGTGGCCTAGTTCTGCATAGGAGAGGCGCGGGAAACTTGTCCTGCAGGTGCCTGAGCTCTCACCAGTGGCTGAGTCCGCTCTATGTTATGCACTGAACATGAGCTTTGCTGCTGTTTGGATATCACTGGGAACTGTGTAGCTCATAGGTCAAGCACAGGAACCGGGCTTGTTCACGGTTTTTTGTCACTAATGACTTAATTCTGTGAACAGCAGGCGTGGGAATGTGGCTGGTGCAGGTGCTTGTGATGTCACTTGTGGCCTAGTTCCGCATAGGAGAGGCGCGGGAACCTTGCCCTGCAGGTTCCTGAGCTCTCACCAGTGGCTGAGTCCCTCCTACGTTACGCACTGAACATGACCTATGCTGCTGCTTGAATGTCACTGGGACGTCTTTAGCTCATAGGTCAAGCACAGGAACCGGGCTTGTTCAGGGTTTTCTGTCACTAATGACTTAGTGCCGAGTGCAGCAGGCGTGGGAATGTGGCTGGTGCAGGTGCTTGTGATGTCACTTGTGGCCTAGTTCCGCATTGGAGTGGCGCAGGAACCTAGCCCCGCAGGTGCTTGGGCTGTCACCAGTGGCTGTGTCACTTCTACATTACGCACTGGACATGGCCTTGCTGCTGTTTTCATGTCACTGGGAAGTGTGTAGCTCATAGGTCAAGCACAGGAACCGGGCTTTTTCAGGGTTTTCTGTCACTAATGACTTAGTGCCGAGTGCAGCAGGCATATGAATGTGGCTGGTGCAGGTGCTTGTAATTTCTGTGGTGGAGTAGTTCCGTATAGGGGAGGCGCGGGAACCTTACCCTGCAGGTGCTTGAGCTGTCACCAGTGGCTGAGTCCGCTCTAAGTTATGCACTGAACATGAGCTTTGCTGCTGTTTGGATGTCACTGGGAAATGTGTGTATCACATAGGTCAAGCACAGGAACCGGGCTTGTTCAGGGTTTTCTGTCACTAATGACCTATTTCTGTGAACAGCACGCGTGGGAATGTGGCTGGTGCAGGTGCTTGTGATGTCACTTGTGGCCTAGTTCCGCATAGGAGAGGCGCGGGAACTTTGCCCTGCAGGTGCCTGAGCTCTCACCAGTGGCTGAGTCCCTCCTACGTTACGCACTGAACATGGCCTTGTCTGCTGTTTGGATGTCACTGGGAGCTGTGTAGCTCATAGGTCAAGCACAGGAACCGGGCTTGTTCAGGGTTTTCTGTCACTAGTTTCTTAGATGCGCATGTAGCTGACGTGGGAATGTGGCTAGTACAGGTGCTTGTAATTTCACTGGTGGCGTAGTTCCTTACAGGCGAGGCGCGGGAACCTTACCCTGCAGGTGCTTGAGCTGTCACCATTGGCTGAGTCCGCTCTTTGTTATGCACTGAACATGAGCTTTGCTGCTGTTTGGATGTCACTGGGAACTGTGTAGCTCATAGGTCAAGCACAGGAACCGGGCTTGTTCAGGGTTTTCTGTCACTAATGACTTAGTTCCGATTGCAGCAGGCGTGGGAATGTGGCTGGTGCAGGTGCTTGTGATGTCACTTGTGGCCTAGTTCCGCATAGGAGAGGCGCGGGAACCTTACCCTGCAGGTGCTTGAGCTGTCACCAGTGGCTGAGTCCGCTCTATGTTATGCACTGAACATGAGCTTTGCTGCTGTTTGGATGTCACTGGGAAGTCTGTGTATCACATAGGTCAAGCACAGGAACCGGGCTTGTTCAGGGTTTTCTGTCACTAATGACTTAGTTCTGTGAACAGCACGCGTGGGAATGTGGCTGGTGCAGGTGCTTGTGATGTCACTTGTGGCCTAGTTCCGCATAGGGGAGGCGCGGGAACCTTACCCTGCAGGTGCTTGAGCTGTCACCAGTGGCTGAGTCCGCTCTATGTTATGCACTGAACATGAGCTTTGCTGTTGTTTGGATGTCACTGGGAAATGTGTGTATCACATAGGTCAAGCACAGGAACCGGGCTTGTTCAGGGTTTTCTGTCACTAATGACTTATTCCTGTGAACAGCAGGCGTGGGAATGTGGCTGGTGCAGGTGCTTGTGATGTCACTTGTGGCCTAGTTCCGCATAGGCGAGGCGCGGGAACCTTGCCCTGCAGGTGCCTGAGCTGTCACCAGTGGCTGAGTCCCTCCTACGTTACGCACTGAACATGGCCTATGCTGCTGCTTGAATGTCACTAGGACGTCTTTAGCTCACAGGTCAAGCTCAGGAACTGGGCTTGTTCAGGGTTTTCTGTCACTAATGACTTAGTTCCCAGTGTAGCAGGCGTGGGAATTGGCTGGTGCAGGTGCTTGTGATGTCACTGTTCGCCTAGTTCCGCATAGGAGAGGCGCGGGAAACTTGTCCTGCAGGTGCTTGAGCTGTCACCAGTGGCTGAGTCCGCTCTATGTTATGCACTGAACATGAGCTTTGCTGCTGTTTGGATGTCACTGGGGACTGTGTAGCTCATAGGTCAAGCACAGGAACCGGGCTTGTTCAGGGTTTTCTGTCACTAATGAATTAGTTCCGAGTGCAGCAGGCGTGGGAATGTGGCTGGTGAAGGTGCTTGTGATGTCACTTGTGGCCTAGTTCCGCATAGGAGAGGCGCGGGAACCTTGCCCTGCAGGTGCTTGAGCTGTCACCAGTGGCTGAGTCCGCTCTATGTTATGCACTGAACATGAGCTTTGCTGCTCTTTGGATGTTACTGGGAAATGTGGGTATCATATAGGTCAAGCACAGGAACCGGGCTTGTTCAGGGTTTTCTGTCACTAATGACTTATTCCTGTGAACAGCAGGCGTGGGAATGTGGCTGGTGCAGGTGCTTGTGATGTCACTTGTGGCCTAGTTCCGCATAGGAGACGCATGGGAACTTTGCCCTGCAGGTGCCTGAGCTGTCACCAGTGGCTGAGTCCCTCCTACGTTACGCACTGAACATGGCCTTTGCTACTGTTTGGATGTCACTGGGAAGTGTGTAGCTCATGGGTCAAACACAGGAACTGGGCTTGTTCAGAGTTTTCTGTCACTAATGACTTAGTTCCGAGTGCAGCTGGCGTGGGAATGTGGCTGGTGCAGGTGCTTGTGATGTCACTTGTGGCCTAGTTCCGCATAGGAGAGGCGCGGGAACCTTGCCCTGCAGGTGCCTGAGCTCTCACCAGTGGCTGAGTCCCTCCTACGTTACGCACTGAACATGGCCTTGTCTGCTGTTTGGATGTCACTGGGAGCTGTGTAGCTCATAGGTCAAGCACAGGAACCGGGCTTGTTCAGGGTTTTCTGTCACTAGTTTCTTAGATGCGCATGTAGCTGACGTGGGAATGTGGCTAGTACAGGTGCTTGTAATTTCACTGGTGGCGTAGTTCCTTACAGGCGAGGCGCGGGAACCTTACCCTGCAGGTGCTTGAGCTGTCACCATTGGCTGAGTCCGCTCTATGTTATGGACTGAACATGAGCTTTGCTGCTGTTTGGATGTCACTGGGAAATGTGTGTATCACATAGGTCAAGCACAGGAACCGGGCTTGTTCAGGGTTTTTTGTCACTAATGACTTAGTTCTGTGAACAGCAGGCGTGGGAATGTGGCTGGTGCAGGTGCTTGTGATGTCACTTGTGGCCTAGTTCCGCATAGGAGAGGTGCGGTAACCTTGTCCTGCAGGTGCTTGAGCTGTCACCAGTGGCTGAGTCCGCTCTATGTTATGCACTGAACATGAGCTTTGCTGCTGTTTGGATGTTACTGGGAAATGTGTGTATCACATAGGTCAAGCACAGGAACCGGGCTTGTTCAGGGTTTTCTGTCACTAATGACTTATTCCTGTGAACAGCAGGCGTGGGAATGTGGCTGGTGCAGGTGCTTGTGATGTCACTTGTGGCCTAGTTCCGCATAGGCGAGGCGCGGGAACCTTGCCCTGCAGGTGCCTGAGCTGTCACCAGTGGCTGAGTCCCTCCTACGTTACGCACTGAACATGGCCTATGCTGCTGCTTGAATGTCACTAGGACGTCTTTAGCTCACAGGTCAAGCTCAGGAATTGGGCTTGTTCAGGGTTTTCTGTCACTAATGACTTAGTTCCCAGTGTAGCAGGCGTGGGAATGTGGCTGGTGCAGGTGCTTGTGATGTCACTGTTCGCCTAGTTCCGCATAGGAGAGGCGCGGGAAACTTGTCCTGCAGGTGCTTGAGCTGTCACCAGTGGCTGAGTCCGCTCTATGTTATGCACTGAACATGAGCTTTGCTGCTGTTTGGATGTCACTGGGGACTGTGTAGCTCATAGGTCAAGCACAGGAACTGGGCTTGTTCAGGGTTTTCTGTCACTAATGAATTAGTTCCGAGTGCAGCAGGCGTGGGAATGTGGCTGGTGCAGGTGCTTGTGATGTCACTTGTGGCCTAGTTCCGCATAGGAGAGGCGCGGGAACCTTACCCTGCAGGTGCTTGAGCTGTCACCAGTGGCTGAGTCCGCTCTATGTTATGCACTGAACATGAGCTTTGCTGCTGTTTGGATGTTACTGGGAAATGTGTGGATCACATAGGTCAAGCACAGGAACCGGGCTTGTTCAGGGTTTTCTGTCACTAGTTTCTTAGATGCGCATGTAGCTGGCGTGGGAATGTGGCTAGTACAGGTGCTTGTAATTTCTGTGGTGGCGTAGTTCCGCATAGGCGAGGCGCGGGAACCTTACCCTGCAGGTACTTGAGCTGTCACCATTGGCTGAGTCCGCTCTAAGTTATGCACTGAACATGGCCTTTGCTGCTGTTTGGATGTCACTGGGAAGTGTGTGTATCACATAGGTCAAGCACAGGAACCGGGCTTGTTCACGGTTTTTTGTCACTAATGACTTAGTTCTGTGAACAGCAGGCGTGGGAATGTGGCTGGTGCAGGTGCTTGTGATGTCACTTGTGGCCTAGTTCCGCATAGGGGAGGCGCGGGAACCTTACCCTGCAGGTGCTTGAGCTGTCACCAGTGGCTGAGTCCGCTCTATGTTATGCACTGAACATGAGCTTTGCTGCTGTTTGGATGTTACTGGGAAATGTGTGGATCACATAGGTCAAGCACAGGAACCGGGCTTGTTCAGGGTTTTCTGTCACTAATGACTTATTTCTGTGAACAGCAGGCGTGGGAATGTGGCTGGTGCAGGTGCTTGTGATGTCACTTGTGGCCTAGTTCCGCATAGGAGACGCATGGGAACTTTGCCCTGCAGGTGCCTGAGCTGTCACCAGTGGCTGAGTCCCTCCTACGTTACGCACTGAACATGGCCTTTGCTGCTGTTTGGATGTCACTGGGAAGTGTGTAGCTCATGGGTCAAACAAAGGAACTGGGCTTGTTCAGGGTTTTCTGTCACTAATGACTTAGTGCCGAGTGCAGCTGGCGTGGGAATGTGGCTGGTGCAGGTGCTTGTGATGTCACTTGTGGCCTAGTTCCGCATAGGAGAGGCGCGGGAACCTTGCCCTGCAGGTGCCTGAGCTCTCACCAGTGGCTGAGTCCCTCCTACGTTACGCACTGAACATGGCCTTGTCTGCTGTTTGGATGTCACTGGGAGCTGTGTAGCTCATAGGTCAAGCATAGGAACTGGGCTTGTTCAGGGTTTTCTGTCACTAGTTTCTTAGATGCGCATGTAGCTGACGTGGTAATGTGGCTAGTACAGGTGCTTGTAATTTCACTGGTGGCGTAGTTCCGCATAGGCGAGGCGCGGGAACCTTACCCTGCAGGTGCTTGAGCTGTCACCAGTGGCTGAGTCCGCTCTAAGTTATGCACTGAACATGAGCTTTGCTGCTTTTTGGATGTCACTGGGAAGTGTGTGTATCACATAGGTCAAGCACAGGAACCGGGCTTGTTCAGGGTTTTCTGTCACTAATGAATTAGTTCCAAGTGCAGCAGGCGTGGGAATGTGGCTGGTGCAGGTGCTTGTGATGTCACTTGTGGCCTAGTTCCGCATAGGAGAGGCGCGGGAACCTTACCCTGCAGGTGCTTGAGCTGTCACCAGTGGCTGAGTCCGCTCTATGTTATGCACTGAACATGAGCTTTGCTGCTGTTTGGATGTCACTGGGAAGTCTGTGTATCACATAGGTCAAGCACAGGAACCGGGCTTGTTCACGGTTTTTTGTCACTAATGACTTAGTTCTGTGAACAGCAGGCGTGGCAATGTGGCTGGTGCAGGTGCTTGTGATGTCACTTGTGGCCTAGTTCCGCATAGGCGAGGCGCGGGAACCTTGCCCTGAAGGTGCCTGAGCTCTCACCAGTGGCTGAGTCCCTCCTACGTTACGCACTGAACATGGCCTATGCTGCTGCTTGAATGCCACTGGGACGTCTTTAGCTCATAGGTCAAGCTCAGGAACTGGGCTTGTTCAGGGTTTTCTGTCACTAATGACTTAGTTCCCAGTGTAGCAGGCGTGGGAATGTGGCTGGTGCAGGTGCTTGTGATGTCACTTGTGGCCTAGTTCCGCATAGGAGACGCATGGGAACTTTGCCCTGCAGGTGCCTGAGCTGTCACCAGTGGCTGAGTCCCTCCTACGTTACGCACTGAACATGGCCTTTGCTGCTGTTTGGATGTCACTGGGAAGTGTGTATCTCATGGGTCAAAAACAGGAATTGGGCTTGTGCAGGGTTTTCTGTCACTAGTTTCTTAGATGCGCATGTAGCTGGCGTGGGAATGTGGCTAGTACAGGTGCTTGTAATTTCACTGGTGGCGTAGTTCCTTACAGGCGAGGCGCGGGAACCTCTACCCTGCAGGTGCTTGAGCTGTCACCAGTGGCTGAGTCCGCTCTATGTTATGCACTGAACATGAGCTTTGCTGCTGTTTGGATGTCACTGGGAAGTCTGTGTATCACATAGGTCAAGCACAGGAACCGGGCTTGTTCAGGGTTTTCTGTCACTAATGACTTAGTTCTGTGAACAGCAGGCGTGGGAATGTGGCTGGTGCAGGTGCTTGTGATGTCACTTGTGGCCTAGTTCCGCATAGGGGAGGCACGGGAACCTTGCCCTGCAGGTGCCTGAGCTCTCACCAGTGGCTGAGTCCCTCCTACGTTACGCACTGAACATGGCCTATGCTGCTGCTTGAATGTCACTGGGACGTCTTTAGCTCATAGGTCAAGCACAGGAACCGGGCTTGTTCAGGGTTTTCTGTCACTAATGACTTAGTTCCGAGTGCAGCAGGCGTGGGAATGTGGCTGGTGCAGGTGCTTGTGATGTCACTTGTGGCCTAGGTCCGCATAGGAGAGGCGCGGGAACCTTACCCTGCAGGTGCTTGAGCTGTCACCAGTGGCTGAGTCCGCTCTATGTTATGCACTGAACATGAGCTTTGCTGCTGTTTGGATGTCACTGGGAAGTGTGTGTATCACATAGGTCAAGCACAGGAACCGGGCTTGTTCAGGGTTTTCTGTCACTAATGACTTATTTCTGTGAACAGCAGGCGTGGGAATGTGGCTGGTGCAGGTGCTTGTGATGTCACTTGTGGCCTAGTTCCGCATAGGAGACGCATGGGAACTTTGCCCTGCAGGTGCCTGAGCTGTCACCAGTGGCTGAGTCCCTCCTACGTTACGCACTGAACATGGCCTTGCCTGCTGTTTGGATGTCACTGGGAGCTGTGTAGCTCATAGGTCAAGCATAGGAACCGGGCTTGTTCAGGGTTTTCTGTCACTAGTTTCTTAGATGCGCATGTAGCTGGCGTGGGAATGTGGCTAGTACAGGTGCTTGTAATTTCACTGGTGGCGTAGTTCCTTACAGGCGAGGCGCGGGAACCTTACCCTGCAGGTGCTTGAGCTGTCACCATTGGCTGAGTCCGCTCTAAGTTATGGACTGAACATGAGCTTTGCTGCTGTTTGGATGTCACTGGGAAGTGTGTGTATCACATAGGTCAAGCACAGGAACCGGGCTTGTTCACGGTTTTTTGTCACTAATGACTTAGTTCTGTGAACAGCAGGCGTGGGAATGTGGCTGGTGCAGGTGCTTGTGATGTCACTTGTGGCCTAGTTCCGCATAGGCGAGGCGCGGGAACCTTGCCCTGCAGGTGCCTGAGCTCTCACCAGTGGCTGAGTCCCTCCTACGTTACGCAGTGAACATGGCCTATGCTGCTGCTTGAATGTCACTAGGACGTCTTTAGCTCACAGGTCAAGCTCAGGAACTGGGCTTGTTCAGGGTTTTCTGTCACTAATGACTTAGTTCCCAGTGTAGCAGGTGTGGGAATGTGGCTGGTGCAGGTGCTTGTGATGTCACTTGTGGCCTAGTTCCGCATAGGAGAGGCGCGGGAAACTTGTCCTGCAGGTGCTTGAGCTGTCACCAGTGGCTGAGTCCGCTCTATGTTATGCACTGAACATGAGCTTTGCTGCTGTTTGGATGTCACTGGGAACTGTGTAGCTCATAGGTCAAGCACAGGAACCGGGCTTGTTCAGGGTTTTCTGTCACCAATGAATTAGTTCCCAGTGTAGCAGGCGTGGGAATGTGGCTGGTGCAGGTGCTTGTGATGTCACTTGTGGCCTAGTTCCGCATAGGAGAGGTGCGGGAACCTTACCCTGCAGGTGCTTGAGCTGTCACCAGTGGCTCAGTCCGCTCTATGTTATGCACTGAACATGAGCTTTGCTGCTGTTTGGATGTCACTGGGAAGTCTGTGTATCACATAGGTCAAGCACAGGAACTGGGCTTGTTCAGGTTTTTCTGTCACTAATGACCTATTTCTGTGAACAGCAGGCGTGGGAATGTGGCTGGTGCAGGTGCTTGTGATGTCACTTGTGGCCTAGTTCCGCATAGGAGACGCATGGGAACTTTGCCCTGCAGGTGCCTGAGCTCTCACCAGTGGCTGAGTCCCTCCTACGTTACGCACTGAACATGGCCTTGTCTGCTGTTTGGATGTCACTGGGAGCTGTGTAGCTCATAGGTCAAGCATAGGAACCGGGCTTGTTCAGGGTTTTCTGTCACTAGTTTCTTAGATGCGCATGTAGCTGGCGTGGGAATGTGGCTAGTACAGGTGCTTGTAATTTCACTGGTGGCGTAGTTCCTTATAGGCGAGGCGCGGGAACCTTACCCTGCAGGTGCTTGAGCTGTCACCATTGGCTGAGTCCGCTCTAAGTTATGCACTGAACATGAGCTTTGCTGCTGTTTGGATGTCACTGGGAAGTGTGTGTATCACATAGGTCAAGCACAGGAACCGGGCTTGTTCACCGTTTTTTGTCACTAATGACTTAGTTCTGTGAACAGCAGGCGTGGGAATGTGGCTGGTGCAGGTGCTTGTGATGTCACTTGTGGCCTAGTTCCGCATAGGAGACGCATGGGAACTTTGCCCTGCAGGTGCCTGAGCTGTCACCAGTGGCTGAGTCCCTCCTACGTTACGCACTGAACATGGCCTTTGCTGCTGTTTGGATGTCACTGGGAAGTGTGTAGCTCATGGGTCAAACAAAGGAACTGGGCTTGTTCAGGGTTTTCTGTCACTAATGACTTAGTGCCGAGTGCAGCTGGCGTGGGAATGTGGCTGGTGCAGGTGCTTGTGATGTCACTTGTGGCCTAGTTCCGCATAAGAGAGGCGCGGGAACCTTGCCCTGCAGGTGCCTGAGCTCTCACCAGTGGCTGAGTCCCTCCTACGTTACGCACTGAACATGGCCTTGTCTGCTGTTTGGATGTCACTGGGAGCTGTGTAGCTCATAGGTCAAGCACTGGAACCGGGCTTGTTCAGGGTTTTCTGTCACTAGTTTCTTAGATGCGCATGTAGCTGACGTGGGAATGTGGCTAGTACAGGTGCTTGTAATTTCTGTGGTGGCGTAGTTCCGCATAGGCGAGGCGCGGGAACCTTACCCTGCAGGTACTTGAGCTGTCACCATTGGCTGAGTCCGCTCTAAGTTATGCACTGAACATGAGCTTTGCTGCTGTTTGGATGTCACTGGGAAGTGTGTGTATCACATAGGTCAAGCACAGGAACCGGGCTTGTTCACGGTTTTTTGTCACTAATGACTTAGTTCCTAGTGTAGCAGGCGTGGGAATGTGGCTGGTGCAGGTGCTTGTGATGTCACTTGTGGCCTAGTTCCGCATAGGGGAGGCGCGGGAACCTTACCCTGCAGGTGCTTGAGCTGTCACCAGTGGCTGAGTCCGCTCTATGTTATGCACTGAACATGAGCTTTGCTGCTGTTTGGATGTTACTGGGAAATGTGTGGATCACATAGGTCAAGCACAGGAACCGGGCTTGTTCAGGGTTTTCTGTCACTAATGACTTATTTCTGTGAACAGCAGGCGTGGGAATGTGGCTGGTGCAGGTGCTTGTGATGTCACTTGTGGCCTAGTTCCGCATAGGAGACGCATGGGAACTTTGCCCTGCAGGTGCCTGAGCTGTCACCAGTGGCTGAGTCCCTCCTACGTTACGCACTGAACATGGCCTTTGCTGCTGTTTGGATGTCACTGGGAAGTGTGTAGCTCATGGGTCAAACACAGGAACTGGGCTTGTTCAGGGTTTTCTGTCACTAATGACTTAGTTCCGAGTGCAGCTGGCGTGGGAATGTGGCTGGTGCAGGTGCTTGTGATGTCACTTGTGGCCTAGTTCCGCATAGGAGAGGCGCGGGAACCTTGCCCTGCAGGTGCCTGAGCTCTCACCAGTGGCTGAGTCCCTCCTACGTTACGCACTGAACATGGCCTTGTCTGCTGTTTGGATGTCACTGGGAGCTGTGTAGCTCATAGGTCAAGCATAGGAACTGGGCTTGTTCAGGGTTTTCTGTCACTAGTTTCTTAGATGCGCATGTAGCTGACGTGGTAATGTGGCTAGTACAGGTGCTTGTAATTTCACTGGTGGCGTAGTTCCGCATAGGCGAGGCGCGGGAACCTTACCCTGCAGGTGCTTGAGCTGTCACCAGTGGCTGAGTCCGCTCTAAGTTATGCACTGAACATGAGCTTTGCTGCTTTTTGGATGTCACTGGGAAGTGTGTGTATCACATAGGTCAAGCACAGGAACCGGGCTTGTTCACCGTTTTTTGTCACTAATGACTTAGTTCTGTGAACAGCAGGCGTGGGAATGTGGCTGGTGCAGGTGCTTGTGATGTCACTGTTCACCTAGTTCCGCATAGGAGAGGCGCGGGAAACTTGTCCTGCAGGTGCTTGAGCTGTCACCAGTGGCTGAGTCCGCTCTATGTTATGCACTGAACATGAGCTTTGCTGCTGTTTGGATGTCACTGGGAACTGTGTAGCTCATAGGTCAAGCACAGGGACCGGGCTTGTTCAGGGTTTTCTGTCACTAATGAATTAGTTCCAAGTGCAGCAGGCGTGGGAATGTGGCTGGTGCAGGTGCTTGTGATGTCACTTGTGGCCTAGTTCCGCATAGGCGAGGCGCGGGAACCTTACCCTGCAGGTACTTGAGCTGTCACCAGTGGCTGAGTCCGCTCTATGTTATGCACTGAACATGAGCTTTGCTGCTGTTTGGATGTCACTGGGAAGTCTGTGTATCACATAGGTCAAGCACAGGAACCGGGCTTGTTCACGGTTTTCTGTCACTAATGACCTATTTCTGTGAACAGCAGGCGTGGGAATGTGGCTGGTGCAGGTGCTTGTGATGTCACTTGTGGCCTAGTTCCGCATAGGGGAGGCGCGGGAACCTTGCCCTGCAGGTGCCTGAGCTCTCACCAGTGGCTGAGTCCCTCCTACGTTACGCACTGAACATGACCTATGCTGCTGCTTGAATGTCACTGGGACGTCTTTAGCTCATAGGTGAAGCACAGGAACCGGGCTTGTTCACCGTTTTTTGTCACTAATGACTTAGTTCCCAGTGTAGCAGGCGTGGGAATGTGGCTGGTGCAGGTGCTTGTGATGTCACTTGTGGCCTAGTTCCGCATAGGCGAGGCGCGGGAACCTTACCCTGCAGGTACTTGAGCTGTCACCAGTGGCTGAGTCCGCTCTATGTTATGCACTGAACATGAGCTTTGCTGCTGTTTGGATGTCACTGGGAAGTGTGTGTATCACATAGGTCAAGCACAGAAACCGGGCTTGTTCACGGTTTTTTGTCACTAATGACTTAGTTCTGTGAACAGCAGGCGTGGGAATGTGGCTGGTGCAGGTGCTTGTGATGTCACTTGTGGCCTAGTTCCGCATAGGCGAGGTGCGGGAACCTTGCCCTGAAGGTGCCTGAGCTCTCACCAGTGGCTGAGTCCCTCCTACGTTACGCACTGAACATGGCCTATGCTGCTGCTTGAATGTCACTGGGACGTCTTTAGCTCATAGGTCAAGCACAGGAACCGGGCTTGTTCAGGGTTTTCTGTCACTAATGACTTAGTTCCCAGTGTAGCAGGCGTGGGAATGTGGCTGGTGCAGGTGCTTGTGATGTCACTTGTGGCCTAGTTCTGCATAGGAGAGGCGCGGGAAACTTGTCCTGCAGGTGCTTGAGCTGTCACCAGTGGCTGAGTCCGCTCTATGTTATGCACTGAACATGGCCTTTGCTGCTGTTTGGATGTCACTGGGAAGTGTGTGTATCACATAGGTGAAGCACAGGAACCGGGCTTGTTCAGGGTTTTCTGTCACTAATGAATTAGTTCCGAGTGCAGCAGGCGTGGGAATGTGGCTGGTGCAGGTGCTTGTGATGTCACTTGTGGCCTAGTTCCGCATAGGAGAGGCGCGGGAACCTTACCCTGCAGGTGCTTGAGCTGTCACCAGTGGCTGAGTCCGCTCTATGTTATGCACTGAACATGAGCTTTGCTGCTGTCTGGATGTCACTGGGAAGTCTGTGTATCACATAGGTCAAGCACAGGAACCGGGCTTGTTCACGGTTTTTTGTCACTAATGACTTAGTTCTGTGAACAGCAGGCGTGGCAATGTGGCTGGTGCAGGTGCTTGTGATGTCACTTGTGGCCTAGTTCCGCATAGGCGAGGCGCGGGAACCTTGCCCTGAAGGTGCCTGAGCTCTCACCAGTGGATGAGTCCCTCCTACGTTACGCACTGAACATGGCCTATGCTGCTGCTTGAATGCCACTGGGACGTCTTTAGCTCATAGGTCAAGCTCAGGAACTGGGCTTGTTCAGGGTTTTCTGTCACTAATGACTTAGTTCCCAGTGTAGCAGGCGTGGGAATGTGGCTGGTGCAGGTGCTTGTGATGTCACTTGTGGCCTAGTTCCGCATAGGAGACGCATGGCAACTTTGCCCTGCAGGTGCCTGAGCTGTCACCAGTGGCTGAGTCCCTCCTACGTTACGCAGTGAACATGGCCTTTGCTGCTGTTTGGATGTCATTGGGAAGTGTGTATCTCATGGGTCAAACACAGGAATTGGGCTTGTGCAGGGTTTTCTGTCACTAGTTTCTTAGATGCGCATGTAGCTGGCGTGGGAATGTGGCTAGTACAGGTGCTTGTAATTTCACTGGTGGCGTAGTTCCTTACAGGCGAGGCGCGGGAACCTCTACCCTGCAGGTGCTTGAGCTGTCACCAGTGGCTGAGTCCGCTCTATGTTATGCACTGAACATGAGCTTTGCTGCTGTTTGGATGTCACTGGGAAGTGTGTGTATCACATAGGTCAAGCACAGGAACCGGGCTTGTTCAGGGTTTTCTGTCACTAATGACTTAGTTCTGTGAACAGCAGGCGTGGGAATGTGGCTGGTGCAGGTGCTTGTGATGTCACTTGTGGCCTAGTTCCGCATAGGGGAGGCACGGGAACCTTGCCCTGCAGGTGCCTGAGCTCTCACCAGTGGCTGAGTCCCTCCTACGTTACGCACTGAACATGGCCTATGCTGCTGCTTGAATGTCACTGGGACGTCTTTAGCTCATAGGTCAAGCACAGGAACCGGGCTTGTTCAGGGTTTTCTGTCACTAATGACTTAGTTCCCAGTGTAGCAGGCGTGGGAATTGGCTGGTGCAGGTGCTTGTGATGTCACTGTTCGCCTATTTCCGCATAGGAGAGGCGCGGGAAACTTGTCCTGCAGGTGCTTGAGCTGTCACCAGTGGCTGAGTCTGCTCTATGTTATGCACTGAACATGAGCTTTGCTGCTGTATGGATGTCACTGGGAACTGTGTAGCTCATAGGTCAAGCACAGGAACCGGGCTTGTTCAGGGTTTTCTGTCACTAATGACTTAGTTCCGAGTGCAGCAGGCGTGGGAATGTGGCTGGTGCAGGTGCTTGTGATGTCACTTGTGGCCTAGGTCCGCATAGGGGAGGCGCGGGAACCTTGCCCTGCAGGTGCCTGAGCTCTCACCAGTGGCTGAGTCCCTCCTACGTTACGCAGTGAACATGGCCTATGCTGCTGCTTGAATGTCACTGGGACGTCTTTAGCTCATAGGT
This sequence comes from Gavia stellata, assembly GCF_030936135.1. Classification (NCBI taxonomy): domain Eukaryota; kingdom Metazoa; phylum Chordata; class Aves; order Gaviiformes; family Gaviidae; genus Gavia; species Gavia stellata. The sequence goes on along the minus strand of NW_026777258.1, from coordinate 70,463 downwards.
CAAGCTCAGGAACTGGGCTTGTTCAGGGTTTTCTGTCACTAATGACTTAGTTCCCAGTGTAGCAGGCGTGGGAATGTGGCTGGTGCAGGTGCTTGTGATGTCACTTGTGGCCTAGTTCCGCATAGGAGACGCATGGCAACTTTGCCCTGCAGGTGCCTGAGCTGTCACCAGTGGCTGAGTCCGCTCTATGTTATGCACTGAACATGAGCTTTGCTGCTGTTTGGATGTCACTGGGAAGTGTGTGTATCACATAGGTCAAGCACAGGAACCGGGCTTGTTCATGGTTTTTTGTCACTAATGACTTAGTTCTGTGAACAGCAGGCGTGGGAATGTGGCTGGTGCAGGTGCTTGTGATGTCACTTGTGGCCTAGTTCCGCATAGGAGACGCATGGGAACTTTGCCCTGCAGGTGCCTGAGCTGTCACCAGTGGCTGAGTCTCTCCTACGTTACGCACTGAACATGGCCTTGTCTGCTGTTTGGATGTCACTGGGAGCTGTGTAGCTCATAGGTCAAGCATAGGAACCGGGCTTGTTCAGGGTTTTCTGTCACTAGTTTCTTAGATGCGCATGTAGCTGGCGTGGGAATGTGGCTAGTACAGGTGCTTGTAATTTCACTGGTGGCGTAGTTCCTTACAGGCGAGGCGCGGGAACCTTACCCTGCAGGTGCTTGAGCTGTCACCATTGGCTGAGTCCGCTCTAAGTTATGGACTGAACATGAGCTTTGCTGCTGTTTGGATGTCACTGGGAAGTGTGTGGATCACATAGGTCAAGCACAGGAACCGGGCTTGTTCACGGTTTTTTGTCACTAATGACTTAGTTCTGTGAACAGCAGGCGTGGGAATGTGGCTGGTGCAGGTGCTTGTGATGTCACTTGTGGCCTAGTTCCGCATAGGAGAGGCGCGGGAACCTTACCCTGCAGGTGCCTGAGCTGTCACCAGTGGCTGAGTCCCTCCTACGTTACGCACTGAACATGGCCTATGCTGCTGCTTGAATGTCACTAGGACGTCTTTAGCTCACAGGTCAAGCTCAGGAACTGGGCTTGTTCAGGGTTTTCTGTCACTAATGACTTAGTTCCCAGTGTAGCAGGTGTGGGAATGTGGCTGGTGCAGGTGCTTGTGATGTCACTTGTGGCCTAGTTCTGCATAGGAGAGGCGCGGGAAACTTGTCCTGCAGGTGCTTGAGCTGTCACCAGTGGCTGAGTCCGCTCTATGTTATGCACTGAACATGAGCTTTGCTGCTGTTTGGATGTCACTGGGAACTGTGTAGCTCATAGGTCAAGCACAGGAACCGGGCTTGTTCACGGTTTTCTGTCACCAATGAATTAGTTCCCAGTGTAGCAGGCGTGGGAATGTGGCTGGTGCAGGTGCTTGTGATGTCACTTGTGGCCTAGTTCCGCATAGGAGAGGCGCGGGAACCTTACCCTGCAGGTGCTTGAGCTGTCACCAGTGGCTCAGTCCGCTCTATGTTATGCACTGAACATGAGCTTTGCTGCTGTTTGGATGTCACTGGGAAGTCTGTGTATCACATAGGTCAAGCACAGGAACCGGGCTTGTTCAGGTTTTTCTGTCACTAATGACCTATTTCTGTGAACAGCAGGCGTGGGAATGTGGCTGGTGCAGGTGCTTGTGATGTCACTTGTGGCCTAGTTCCGCATAGGAGTCGCATGGGAACTTTGCCCTGCAGGTGCCTGAGCTCTCACCAGTGGCTGAGTCCCTCCTACGTTACGCACTGAACATGGCCTTGTCTGCTGTTTGGATGTCACTGGGAGCTGTGTAGCTCATAGGTCAAGCACAGGAACCGGGCTTGTTCAGGGTTTTCTGTCACTAGTTTCTTAGATGCGCATGTAGCTGGCGTGGGAATGTGGCTAGTACAGGTGCTTGTAATTTCACTGGTGGCGTAGTTCCTTACAGGCGAGGCGCGGGAACCTTACCCTGCAGGTGCTTGAGCTGTCACCATTGGCTGAGTCCGCTCTAAGTTATGCACTGAACATGAGCTTTGCTGCTGTTTGGATGTCACTGGGAAGTGTGTGTATCACATAGGTCAAGCACAGGAACCGGGCTTGTTCACGGTTTTCTGTCACTAATTACTTAGTTCTGTGAACAGCAGGCGTGGCAATGTGGCTGGTGCAGGTGCTTGTGATGTCACTTGTGGCCTAGTTCTGCATAGGCGAGGCGCGGGAACCTTGCCCTGCAGGTGCCTGAGCTCTCACCAGTGGCTGAGTCCCTCCTACGTTACGCACTGAACATGGCCTATGCTGCTGCTTGAATGTCACTGGGACGTCTTTAGCTCATAGGTCAAGCTCAGGAACTGGGCTTGTTCAGGGTTTTCTGTCACTAATGACTTAGTTCCCAGTGTAGCAGGCGTGGGAATGTGGCTGGTGCAGGTGCTTGTGATGTCACTGTTCGCCTAGTTCTGCATAGGAGAGGCGCGGGAAACTTGTCCTGCAGGTGCTTGAGCTGTCACCAGTGGCTGAGTCCGCTCTATGTTATGCACTGAACATGGCCTTTGCTGCTGTTTGGATGTCACTGGGAGCTGTGTATCTCATAGGTCAAGCACTGGAACTGGGCTTGTTCAGGGTTTTCTGTCACTAGTTTCTTAGATGCGCATGTAGCTGACGAGGGAATGTGGCTAGTACAGGTGCTTGTAATTTCACTGGTGGCGTAGTTCCGCATAGGCGAGGCGCGGGAACCTTACCCTGCAGGTGCTTGAGCTGTCACCAGTGGCTGAGTCCGCTCTATGTTATGCACTGAACATGAGATTTGCTGCTGTTTGGATGTCACTGGGAAGTCTGTGTATCACATAGGTCAAGCACAGGAACCGGGCTTGTTCAGGGTTTTCTGTCACTAATGACTTAGTTCTGTGAACAGCAGGCGTGGGAATGTGGCTGGTGCAGGTGCTTGTGATGTCACTTGTGGCCTAGTTCCGCATAGGCGAGGCGCGGGAACCTTGCCCTGCAGGTGCCTGAGCTCTCACCAGTGGCTGAGTCCCTCCTACGTTACGCACTGAACATGGCCTATGCTGCTGCATGAATGTCACTGGGACGTCTTTAGCTCATAGGTCAAGCACAGGAACTGGGCTTGTTCAGGGTTTTCTGTCACTAATGACTTAGTTCCTAGTGTAGCAGGCGTGGGAATGTGGCTGGTGCAGGTGCTTGTGATGTCACTTGTGGCCTAGTTCCGCATAGGCGAGGCGCGGGAACCTTACCCTGCAGGTGCTTGAGCTGTCACCAGTGGCTGAGTCCGCTCTATGTTATGCACTGAACATGAGCTTTGCTGCTGTTTGGATGTCACTGGGAAGTGTGTGTATCACATAGGTCAAGCACAGGAACCGGGCTTGTTCATGGTTTTTTGTCACTAATGACTTAGTTCTGTGAACAGCAGGCGTGGGAATGTGGCTGGTGCAGGTGCTTGTGATGTCACTTGTGGCCTAGTTCCGCATAGGCGAGGCGCGGGAACCTTGCCCTGAAGGTGCCTGAGCTCTCACCAGTGGCTGAGTCCCTCCTACGTTACGCACTGAACATGGCCTATGCTGCTGCTTGAATGTCACTGGGACGTCTTTAGCTCACAGGTCAAGCTCAGGAACTGGGCTTGTTCAGGGTTTTCTGTCACTAATGACTTAGTTCCCAGTGTAGCAGGCGTGGGAATGTGGCTGGTGCAGGTGCTTGTGATGTCACTGTTCGCCTAGTTCTGCATAGGAGAGGCGCGGGAAACTTGTCCTGCAGGTGCTTGAGCTGTCACCAGTGGCTGAGTCCGCTCTATGTTATGCACTGAACATGGCCTTTGCTGCTGTTTGGATGTCACTGGGAACTGTGTAGCTCATAGGTCAAGCACAGGAACCGGGCTTGTTCAGGGTTTTCTGTCACTAATGACTTAGTTCCGAGTGCAGCTGGCGTGGGAATGTGGCTGGTGCAGGTGCTTGTGATGTCACTTGTGGCCTAGTTCCGCATAGGAGACGCATGGGAACTTTGCCCTGCAGGTGCCTGAGCTGTCACCAGTGGCTGAGTCCCTCCTACGTTACGCACTGAACATGGCCTTTGCTGCTGTTTGGATGTCACTGGGAGCTGTGTAGCTCATAGGTCAAGCACTGGAACAGGGCTTGTTCAGGGTTTTCTGTCACTAGTTTCTTAGATGCGCATGTAGCTGGCGTGGGAATGTGGCTAGTACAGGTGCTTGTAATTTCACTGGTGGCGTAGTTCCGCATAGGCGAGGCGCGGGAACCTTACCCTGCAGGTGCTTGAGCTGTCACCAGTGGCTGAGTCCGCTCTATGTTATGCACTGAACATGAGCTTTGCTGCTGTTTGGATGTCACTGGGAAGTCTGTGTATCACATAGGTCAAGCACAGGAACCGGGCTTGTTCAGGGTTTTCTGTCACTAATGACTTAGTTCTGTGAACAGCAGGCGTGGGAATGTGGCTGGTGCAGGTGCTTGTGATGTCACTTGTGGCCTAGTTCCGCATAGGGGAGGCGCGGGAACCTTGCCCTGCAGGTGCCTGAGCTCTCACCAGTGGCTGAGTCCCTCCTACGTTACGCACTGAACATGGCCTATGCTGCTGCATGAATGTCACTGGGACGTCTTTAGCTCATAGGTCAAGCACAGGAACTGGGCTTGTTCAGGGTTTTCTGTCACTAATGACTTAGTTCCTAGTGTAGCAGGCGTGGGAATGTGGCTGGTGCAGGTGCTTGTGATGTCACTTGTGGCCTAGTTCCGCATAGGCGAGGCGCGGGAACCTTACCCTGCAGGTGCTTGAGCTGTCACCAGTGGCTGAGTCCGCTCTATGTTATGCACTGAACATGAGCTTTGCTGCTGTTTGGATGTCACTGGGAAGTGTGTGTATCACATAGGTGAAGCACAGGAACCGGGCTTGTTCAGGGTTTTTTGTCACTAATGACTTAGTTCTGTGAACAGCAGGCGTGGGAATGTGGCTGGTGCAGGTGCTTGTGATGTCACTTGTGGCCTAGTTCCGCATAGGAGAGGCGCAGGAACCTTGCCCTGCAGGTGCCTGAGCTGTCACCAGTGGCTGAGTCCCTCCTACGTTACGCTCTGAACATGGCCTATGCTGCTGCTTGAATGTCACTGGGACGTCTTTAGCTCATAGGTCAAGCTCAGGAACCGGGCTTGTTCAGGGTTTTCTGTCACTAATTACTTAGTTCCTAGTGTAGCAGGCGTGGGAATGTGGCTGGTGCAGGTGCTTGTAATTTCTGTGGTGGCGTAGTTCCGCATAGGCGAGGCGCGGGAACCTTACCCTGCAGGTGCTTGAGCTGTCACCAGTGGCTGAGTCCGCTATAAGTTATGGACTGAACATGAGCTTTGCTGCTGTTTGGATGTCACTGGGAAATGTGTGTATCACATAGGTCAAGCACAGGAACCGGGCTTGTTCAGGGTTTTTTGTCACTAATGACTTAGTTCTGTGAACAGCAGGCGTGGGAATGTGGCTGGTGCAGGTGCTTGTGATGTCACTTGTGGCCTAGTTCCGCATAGGCGAGGCGCGGGAACCTTGCCCTGCAGGTGCCTGAGCTCTCACCAGTGGCTGAGTCCCTCCTACGTTACGCACTGAACATGGCCTATGCTGCTGCTTGAATGTCACTGGGACGTCTTTAGCTCACAGGTCAAGCTCAGGAACTGGGCTTGTTCAGGGTTTTCTGTCACTAATGACTTAGTTCCCAGTGTAGCAGGCGTGGGAATGTGACTGGTGCAGGTGCTTGTGATGTCACTGTTCGCCTAGTTCCGCATAGGAGAGGCGCGGGAAACTTGTCCTGCAGGTGCTTGAGCTGTCACCAGTGGCTGAGTCCGCTCTATGTTATGGACTGAACATGAGCTTTGCTGCTGTATGGATGTCACTGGGAACTGTGTAGCTCATAGGTCAAGCACAGGAACCGGGCTTGTTCAGGGTTTTCTGTCACTAATGACTTAGTTCCGAGTGCAGCAGGCGTGGGAATGTGGCTGGTGAAGGTGCTTGTGATGTCACTTGTGGCCTAGGTCCGCATAGGCGAGGCGCGGGAACCTTACCCTGCAGCTGCTTGAGCTGTCACCCCTGGCTGAGTCCGCTCTATGTTATGCACTGAACATGAGCTTTGCTGCTGTTTGGATGTCACTGGGAAATGTGGTTATCACATAGGTCAAGCACAGGAACCGGGCTTGTTCAGGGTTTTCTGTCACTAATGACTTATTTCTGTGAACAGCAGGCGTGGGAATGTGGCTGGTGCAGGTGCTTGTGATGTCACTTGTGGCCTAGTTCCGCATAGGAGACGCATGGGAACTTTGCCCTGCAGGTGCCTGAGCTGTCACCAGTGGCTGAGTCCCTCCTACGTTACGCACTGAACATGGCCTTTGCTGCTGTTTGGATGTCACTGGGAGCTGTGTAGCTCATAGGTCAAGCACTGGAACAGGGCTTGTTCAGGGTTTTCTGTCACTAGTTTCTTAGATGCGCATGTAGCTGGCGTGGGAATGTGGCTAGTACAGGTGCTTGTAATTTCACTGGTGGCGTAGTTCCGCATAGGCGAGGCGCGGGAACCTTACCCTGCAGGTGCTTGAGCTGTCACCAGTGGCTGAGTCCGCTCTATGTTATGCACTGAACATGAGCTTTGCTGCTGTTTGGATGTCACTGGGAAGTCTGTGTATCACATAGGTCAAGCACAGGAACCGGGCTTGTTCAGGGTTTTCTGTCACTAATGACTTAGTTCTGTGAACAGCAGGCGTGGGAATGTGGCTGGTGCAGGTGCTTGTGATGTCACTTGTGGCCTAGTTCCGCATAGGGGAGGCGCGGGAACCTTGCCCTGCAGGTGCCTGAGCTCTCACCAGTGGCTGAGTCCCTCCTACGTTACGCACTGAACATGGCCTATGCTGCTGCATGAATGTCACTGGGACGTCTTTAGCTCATAGGTCAAGCACAGGAACTGGGCTTGTTCAGGGTTTTCTGTCACTAATGACTTAGTTCCTAGTGTAGCAGGCGTGGGAATGTGGCTGGTGCAGGTGCTTGTGATGTCACTTGTGGCCTAGTTCCGCATAGGCGAGGCGCGGGAACCTTACCCTGCAGGTGCTTGAGCTGTCACCAGTGGCTGAGTCCGCTCTATGTTATGCACTGAACATGAGCTTTGCTGCTGTTTGGATGTCACTGGGAAGTGTGTGTATCACATAGGTGAAGCACAGGAACCGGGCTTGTTCAGGGTTTTTTGTCACTAATGACTTAGTTCTGTGAACAGCAGGCGTGGGAATGTGGCTGGTGCAGGTGCTTGTGATGTCACTTGTGGCCTAGTTCCGCATAGGAGAGGCGCAGGAACCTTGCCCTGCAGGTGCCTGAGCTGTCACCAGTGGCTGAGTCCCTCCTACGTTACGCACTGAACATGGCCTATGCTGCTGCTTGAATGTCACTGGGACGTCTTTAGCTCATAGGTCAAGCTCAGGAACCGGGCTTGTTCAGGGTTTTCTGTCACTAATTACTTAGTTCCTAGTGTAGCAGGCGTGGGAATGTGGCTGGTGCAGGTGCTTGTAATTTCTGTGGTGGCGTAGTTCCGCATAGGCGAGGCGCGGGAACCTTACCCTGCAGGTGCTTGAGCTGTCACCAGTGGCTGAGTCCGCTATAAGTTATGGACTGAACATGAGCTTTGCTGCTGTTTGGATGTCACTGGGAAATGTGTGTATCACATAGGTCAAGCACAGGAACCGGGCTTGTTCAGGGTTTTTTGTCACTAATGACTTAGTTCTGTGAACAGCAGGCGTGGGAATGTGGCTGGTGCAGGTGCTTGTGATGTCACTTGTGGCCTAGTTCCGCATAGGCGAGGCGCGGGAACCTTGCCCTGCAGGTGCCTGAGCTCTCACCAGTGGCTGAGTCCCTCCTACGTTACGCACTGAACATGGCCTATGCTGCTGCTTGAATGTCACTGGGACGTCTTTAGCTCACAGGTCAAGCTCAGGAACTGGGCTTGTTCAGGGTTTTCTGTCACTAATGACTTAGTTCCCAGTGTAGCAGGCGTGGGAATGTGACTGGTGCAGGTGCTTGTGATGTCACTGTTCGCCTAGTTCCGCATAGGAGAGGCGCGGGAAACTTGTCCTGCAGGTGCTTGAGCTGTCACCAGTGGCTGAGTCCGCTCTATGTTATGGACTGAACATGAGCTTTGCTGCTGTATGGATGTCACTGGGAACTGTGTAGCTCATAGGTCAAGCACAGGAACCGGGCTTGTTCAGGGTTTTCTGTCACTAATGACTTAGTTCCGAGTGCAGCAGGCGTGGGAATGTGGCTGGTGAAGGTGCTTGTGATGTCACTTGTGGCCTAGGTCCGCATAGGCGAGGCGCGGGAACCTTACCCTGCAGCTGCTTGAGCTGTCACCCCTGGCTGAGTCCGCTCTATGTTATGCACTGAACATGAGCTTTGCTGCTGTTTGGATGTCACTGGGAAATGTGGTTATCACATAGGTCAAGCACAGGAACCGGGCTTGTTCAGGGTTTTCTGTCACTAATGACTTATTTCTGTGAACAGCAGGCGTGGGAATGTGGCTGGTGCAGGTGCTTGTGATGTCACTTGTGGCCTAGTTCCGCATAGGAGACGCATGGGAACTTTGCCCTGCAGGTGCCTGAGCTCTCACCAGTGGCTGAGTCCCTCCTACGTTACGCACTGAACATGGCCTTGTCTGCTGTTTGGATGTCACTGGGAGCTGTGTAGCTCATAGGTCAAGCACTGGAACCGGGCTTGTTCAGGGTTTTCTGTCACTAGTTTCTTAGATGCGCATGTAGCTGGCGTGGGAATGTGGCTAGTACAGGTGCTTGTAATTTCACTGGTGGCGTAGTTCCTTACAGGCGAGGCGCGGGAACCTTACCCTGCAGGTGCTTGAGCTCTCACCAGTGGCTGAGTCCGCTCTATGTTATGCACTGAACATGAGCTTTGCTGCTGTTTGGATGTCACTGGGAAGTGTGTGTATCACATAGGTCAAGCACAGGAACCGGGCTTGTTCAGCGTTTTCTGTCACTAATGACTTATTTCTGTGAACAGCAGGCGTGGGAATGTGGCTGGTGCAGGTGCTTGTGATGTCACTTGTGGCCTAGTTCCGCATAGGCGAGGCGCGGGAACCTTGCCCTGCAGGTGCCTGAGCTCTCACCAGTGGCAGAGTCCCTCCTACGTTACGCACTGAACATGGCCTATGCTGCTGCTTGAATGTCACTGGGACGTCTTTAGCTCATAGGTCAAGCACAGGAACCGGGCTTGTTCAGGGTTTTCTGTCACTAATGACTTAGTTCCTAGTGTAGCAGGCGTGGGAATGTGGCTGGTGCAGGTGCTTGTGATGTCACTTGTGGCCTAGTTCCGCATAGGCGAGGCGCGGGAAACTTGTCCTGCAGGTGCTTGAGCTGTCACCAGTGGCTGAGTCCGCTCTCTGTTATGCACTGAACATGAGCTTTGCTGCTGTTTGGATGTCACAGGGAAGTGTGTGTATCACATAGGTCAAGCACAGGAACCGGGCTTGTTCACGGTTTTTTGTCACTAATGACTTAGTTCTGTGAACAGCAGGCGTGGGAATGTGGCTGGTGCAGGTGCTTGTGATGTCACTTGTGGCCTAGTTCCGCATAGGCGAGGCGCGGGAACCTTGCCCTGCAGGTGCCTGAGCTCTCACCAGTGGCTGAGTCCCTCCTACGTTACGCACTGAACATGGCCTATGCTGCTGCTTGAATGTCACTGGGACGTCTTTAGCTCATAGGTCAAGCTCAGGAACTGGGCTTGTTCAGGGTTTTCTGTCACTAATGACTTAGTTCCTAGTGTAGCAGGCGTGGGAATGTGGCTGGTGCAGGTGCTTGTAATTTCTGTGGTGGCCTAGTTCCGCATAGGCGAGGCGCGGGAACCTTACCCTGCAGGTGCTTGAGCTGTCACCAGTGGCTGAGTCCGCTCTAAGTTATGGACTGAACATGAGCTTTGCTGCTGTTTGGATGTCACTGGGAAATGTGTGTATCACATAGGTCAAGCACAGGAACCGGGCTTGTTCAGGGTTTTTTGTCACTAATGACTTAGTTCTGTGAACAGCAGGCGTGGGAATGTGGCTGGTGCAGGTGCTTGTGATGTCACTTGTGGCCTAGTTCCGCATAGGAGAGGCGCGGGAACCTTGCCCTGAAGGTGCCTGAGCTCTCACCAGTGGCTGAGTCCCTCCTACGTTACGCACTGAACATGGCCTATGCTGCTGCTTGAATGTCACTGGGACGTCTTTAGCTCACAGGTCAAGCTCAGGAACTGGGCTTGTTCAGGGTTTTCTGTCACTAATGAATTAGTTCCTAGTGTAGCAGGCGTGGGAATGTGGCTGGTGCAGGTGCTTGTGATGTCACTGGTGGCCTAGTTCCGCATAGGAGAGGCGCGGGAACCTTACCCTGCAGGTGCTTGAGCTGTCACCAGTGGCTGAGTCCGCTCTATGTTATGCACTGAACATGAGCTTTGCTGCTGTTTGGATGTCACTGGGAAGTGTGTGTATCACATAGGTCAAGCTCAGGAACCGGGCTTGTTCAGGGTTTTCTGTCACTAATGACTTAGTGCCGAGTGCAGCAGGCGTGGGAATGTGGCTGGTACAGGTGCTTGTAATTTCACTGGTGGCGTAGTTCCTTACAGGCGAGGCACGGGAACCTTAAACTGCAGGTGCTTGAGCTGTCACCAGTGGCTGAGTCCGCTCTATGTTATGCACTGAACATGAGCTTTGCTGCTGTTTGGATGTTACTGGGAAATGTGTGTATCACATAGGTCAAGCACAGGAACCGGGCTTGTTCACGGTTTTTTGTCACTAATGACTTAGTTCTGTGAACAGCAGGCGTGGGAATGTGGCTGGTGCAGGTGCTTGTGATGTCACTTGTGGCCTAGTTCCGCATAGGCGAGGCGCGGGAACCTTGCCCTGCAGGTGCCTGAGCTCTCACCAGTGGCTGAGTCCCTCCTACGTTATGCACTGAACATGACCTATGCTGCTGCTTGAATGTCACTGGGACGTCTTTAGCTCATAGGTCAAGCACAGGAACCGGGCTTGTTCAGGGTTTTCTGTCACTAATGACTTAGTTCCCAGTGTAGCAGGCGTGGGAATGTGGCTGGTGCAGGTGCTTGTGATGTCACTTGTGGCCTAGTTCCGCATAGGCGAGGCGCGGGAACCTTACCCTGCAGGTACTTGAGCTGTCACCAGTGGCTGAGTCCGCTCTATGTTATGCACTGAACATGAGCTTTGCTGCTGTTTGGATGTCACTGGGAAGTGTGTGTATCACATAGGTCAAGCACAGGAACCGGGCTTGTTCACGGTTTTTTGTCACTAATGACTTAGTTCTGTGAACAGGAGGCGTGGGAATGTGGCTGGTGCAGGTGCTTGTGATGTCACTTGTGGCCTAGTTCCGCATAGGGGAGGCGCGGGAACCTTGCCCTGCAGGTGCCTGAGCTCTCACCAGTGGCTGAGTCCCTCCTACGTTACGCACTGAACATGGCCTTGTCTGCTGTTTGGATGTCACTGGGAGCTGTGTAGCTCATAGGTCAAGCACTGGAACCGGGCTTGTTCAGGGTTTTCTGTCACTAGTTTCTTAGATGCACATGTAGCAGGCGTGGGAATGTGGCTAGTACAGGTGCTTGTGATGTCACTTGTGGCCTAGTTCCGCATAGGAGAGGCGCGGGAACCTTACCCTGCAGGTGCTTGAGCTGTCACCAGTGGCTGAGTCCGCTCTTTGTTATGCACTGAACATGAGCTTTGCTGCTGCTTGGATGTCACTGGGAAGTGTGTGTATCACATAGGTCAAGCACAGGAACCGGGCTTGTTCAGGGTTTTCTGTCACTAATGACTTAGTGCCGAGTGCAGCAGGCGTGGGAATGTGGCTGGTACAGGTGCTTGTAATTTCACTGGTGGCGTAGTTCCTTACAGGCGAGGCACGGGAACCTTAAACTGCAGGTGCTTGAGCTGTCACCAGTGGCTGAGTCCGCTCTATGTTATGCACTGAACATGAGCTTTGCTGCTGTTTGGATGTTACTGGGAAATGTGTGGATCACATAGGTCAAGCACAGGAACCGGGCTTGTTCAGGGTTTTCTGTCACTAATGACTTAGTTCCCAGTGTAGCAGGCGTGGGAATGTGGCTGGTGCAGGTGCTTGTGATGTCACTTGTGGCCTAGTTCCGCATAGGCGAGGCGCGGGAACCTTACCCTGCAGGTGCTTGAGCTGTCACCAGTGGCTGAGTCCACTCTATGTTATGCACTGAACATGAGCTTTGCTGCTGTTTGGATGTCACTGGGAAGTGTGTGTATCACATAGGTCAAGCACAGGAACCGGGCTTGTTCAGGGTTTTCTGTCACTAATGACTTAGTTCTGTGAACAGCACGCGTGGGAATGTGGCTGGTGCAGGTGCTTGTGATGTCACTTGTGGCCTAGTTCCGCATAGGAGACGCATGGGAACTTTGCCCTGCAGGTGCCTGAGCTGTCACCAGTGGCTGAGTCCCTCCTACGTTACGCACTGAACATGGCCTTGTCTGCTGTTTGGATGTCAGTGGGAAGTGTGTAGCTCATGGGTCAAACACAGGAACTGGGCTTGTTCAGGGTTTTCTGTCAGTAATGACTTAGTTCCGAGTGCAGCAGGCGTGGGAATGTGGCTGGTGCAGGTGCTTGTGATGTCACTTGTGGCCTAGTTCCGCATAGGCGAGGCGCTGGAACCTTACCCTGCAGGTGCTTGAGCTGTCACCAGTGGCTGAGTCCGCTCTATGTTATGCACTGAACATGAGCTTTGCTGCTGTTTGGATGTTACTGGGAAATGTGTGTATCACATAGGTCAAGCACAGGAACCGGGCTTGTTCAGGGTTTTATGTCACTAGTTTCTTAGATGCGCATGTAGCTGGCGTGGGAATGTGGCTAGTACAGGTGCTTGTAATTTCACTGGTGGCGTAGTTCCTTACAGGCGAGGCGCGGGAACCTTACCCTGCAGGTGCTTGAGCTGTCACCATTGGCTGAGTCCGCTCTAAGTTATGCACTGAACATGAGCTTTGCTGCTGTTTGGATGTCACTGGGAAGTGTGTGTATCACATAGGTCAAGCACAGGAACCGGGCTTGTTCACGGTTTTTTGTCACTAAATGACTTAGTTCTGTGAACAGCAGGCGTGGGAATGTGGCTGGTGCAGGTGCTTGTGATGTCACTTGTGACCTAGTTCCGCATAGGGGAGGCGCGGGAACCTTGCCCTGCAGGTGCCTGAGCTCTCACCAGTGGCTGAGTCCCTCCTACGTTATGCACTGAACATGACCTATGCTGCTGCTTGAATGTCACTGGGACGTCTTTAACTCATAGGTGAAGCACAGGAACCGGGCTTGTTCAGGGTTTTCTGTCACTAATGACTTAGTTCCCAGTGTAGCAGGCGTGGGAATGTGGCTGGTGCAGGTGCTTGTGATGTCACTTGTGGCCTAGTTCCGCATAGGCGAGGCGCGGGAACCTTACCCTGCAGGTACTTGAGCTGTCACCAGTGGCTGAGTCCGCTCTATGTTATGCACTGAACATGAGCTTTGCTGCTGTTTGGATGTCACTGGGAAGTGTGTGTATCACATAGGTCAAGCACAGGAACCGGGCTTGTTCACGGTTTTTTTCACTAATGACTTAGTTCTGTGAACAGCAGGCGTGGGAATGTGGCTGGTGCAGGTGCTTGTGATGTCACTTGTGGCCTAGTTCCGCATAGGCGAGGCGCGGGAACCTTGCCCTGAAGGTGCCTGAGCTCTCACCAGTGGCTGAGTCCCTCCTACGTTACGCACTGAACATGGCCTATGCTGCTGCTTGAATGTCACTGGGACGTCTTTAGCTCATAGGTCAAGCTCAGGAACTGGGCTTGTTCAGGGTTTTCTGTCACTAATGACTTAGTTCCCAGTGTAGCAGGCGTGGGAATGTGGCTGGTGCAGGTGCTTGTGATGTCACTGTTCGCCTAGTTCTGCATAGGAGAGGCGCGGGAAACTTGTCCTGCAGGTGCTTGAGCTGTCACCAGTGGCTGAGTCTGCTCTATGTTATGCACTGAACATGAGCTTTGCTGCTGTATGGATGTCACTGGGAACTGTGTAGCTCATAGGTCAAGCACAGGAACCGGGCTTGTTCAGGGTTTTCTGTCACTAATGACTTAGTTCCGAGTGCAGCAGGCGTGGGAATGTGGCTGGTGCAGGTGCTTGTGATGTCACTTGTGGCCTAGGTCCGCATAGGGGAGGCGCGGGAACCTTGCCCTGCAGGTGCCTGAGCTCTCACCAGTGGCTGAGTCCCTCCTACGTTACGCAGTGAACATGGCCTATGCTGCTGCTTGAATGTCACTGGGACGTCTTTAGCTCATAGGTCAAGCTCAGGAACTGGGCTTGTTCAGGGTTTTCTGTCACTAATGACTTAGTTCCCAGTGTAGCAGGCGTGGGAATGTGGCTGGTGCAGGTGCTTGTGATGTCACTTGTGGCCTAGTTCCGCATAGGAGACGCATGGCAACTTTGCCCTGCAGGTGCCTGAGCTGTCACCAGTGGCTGAGTCCGCTCTATGTTATGCACTGAACATGAGCTTTGCTGCTGTTTGGATGTCACTGGAAGTGTGTGTATCACATAGGTCAAGCACAGGAACCGGGCTTGTTCATGGTTTTTTGTCACTAATGACTTAGTTCTGTGAACAGCAGGCGTGGGAATGTGGCTGGTGCAGGTGCTTGTGATGTCACTTGTGGCCTAGTTCCGCATAGGAGACGCATGGGAACTTTGCCCTGCAGGTGCCTGAGCTGTCACCAGTGGCTGAGTCTCTCCTACGTTACGCACTGAACATGGCCTTGTCTGCTGTTTGGATGTCACTGGGAGCTGTGTAGCTCATAGGTCAAGCATAGGAACCGGGCTTGTTCAGGGTTTTCTGTCACTAGTTTCTTAGATGCGCATGTAGCTGGCGTGGGAATGTGGCTAGTACAGGTGCTTGTAATTTCACTGGTGGCGTAGTTCCTTACAGGCGAGGCGCGGGAACCTTACCCTGCAGGTGCTTGAGCTGTCACCATTGGCTGAGTCCGCTCTAAGTTATGGACTGAACATGAGCTTTGCTGCTGTTTGGATGTCACTGGGAAGTGTGTGGATCACATAGGTCAAGCACAGGAACCGGGCTTGTTCACGGTTTTTTGTCACTAATGACTTAGTTCTGTGAACAGCAGGCGTGGGAATGTGGCTGGTGCAGGTGTTTGTGATGTCACTTGTGGCCTAGGTCCGCATAGGAGAGGCGCGGGAACCTTACCCTGCAGGTGCCTGAGCTGTCACCAGTGGCTGAGTCCCTCCTACGTTACGCACTGAACATGGCCTATGCTGCTGCTTGAATGTCACTAGGACGTCTTTAGCTCACAGGTCAAGCTCAGGAACTGGGCTTGTTCAGGGTTTTCTGTCACTAATGACTTAGTTCCCAGTGTAGCAGGTGTGGGAATGTGGCTGGTGCAGGTGCTTGTGATGTCACTTGTGGCCTAGTTCTGCATAGGAGAGGCGCGGGAAACTTGTCCTGCAGGTTGCTTGAGCTGTCACCAGTGGCTGAGTCCGCTCTATGTTATGCACTGAACATGAGCTTTGCTGCTGTTTGGATGTCACTGGGAACTGTGTAGCTCATAGGTCAAGCACAGGAACCGGGCTTGTTCACGGTTTTCTGTCACCAATGAATTAGTTCCCAGTGTAGCAGGCGTGGGAATGTGGCTGGTGCAGGTGCTTGTGATGTCACTTGTGGCCTAGTTCCGCATAGGAGAGGCGCGGGAACCTTACCCTGCAGGTGCTTGAGCTGTCACCAGTGGCTCAGTCCGCTCTATGTTATGCACTGAACATGAGCTTTGCTGCTGTTTGGATGTCACTGGGAAGTCTGTGTATCACATAGGTCAAGCACAGGAACCGGGCTTGTTCAGGTTTTTCTGTCACTAATGACCTATTTCTGTGAACAGCAGGCGTGGGAATGTGGCTGGTGCAGGTGCTTGTGATGTCACTTGTGGCCTAGTTCCGCATAGGAGTCGCATGGGAACTTTGCCTGCAGGTGCCTGAGCTCTCACCAGTGGCTGAGTCCCTCCTACGTTACGCACTGAACATGGCCTTTGCTGCTGTTTGGATGTCACTGGGAGCTGTGTAGCTCATAGGTCAAGCATAGGAACCGGGCTTGTTCAGGGTTTTCTGTCACTAGTTTCTTAGATGCGCATGTAGCTGGCGTGGGAATGTGGCTAGTACAGGTGCTTGTAATTTCACTGGTGGCGTAGTTCCTTACAGGCGAGGCGCGGGAACCTTACCCTGCAGGTGCTTGAGCTGTCACCATTGGCTGAGTCCGCTCTAAGTTATGCACTGAACATGAGCTTTGCTGCTGTTTGGATGTCACTGGGAAGTGTGTGTATCACATAGGTCAAGCACAGGAACCGGGCTTGTTCACGGTTTTCTGTCACTAATGACTTAGTTCTGTGAACAGCAGGCGTGGCAATGTGGCTGGTGCAGGTGCTTGTGATGTCACTTGTGGCCTAGTTCTGCATAGGCGAGGCGCGGGAACCTTGCCCTGCAGGTGCCTGAGCTCTCACCAGTGGCTGAGTCCCTCCTACGTTACGCACTGAACATGGCCTATGCTGCTGCTTGAATGTCACTGGGACGTCTTTAGCTCATAGGTCAAGCTCAGGAACTGGGCTTGTTCAGGGTTTTCTGTCACTAATGACTTAGTTCCCAGTGTAGCAGGCGTGGGAATGTGGCTGGTGCAGGTGCTTGTGATGTCACTGTTCGCCTAGTTCTGCATAGGAGAGGCGCGGGAAACTTGTCCTGCAGGTGCTTGAGCTGTCACCAGTGGCTGAGTCCGCTCTATGTTATGCACTGAACATGGCCTTTGCTGCTGTTTGGATGTCACTGGGAGCTGTGTATCTCATAGGTCAAGCACTGGAACTGGGCTTGTTCAGGGTTTTCTGTCACTAGTTTCTTAGATGCGCATGTAGCTGACGTGGGAATGTGGCTAGTACAGGTGCTTGTAATTTCACTGGTGGCGTAGTTCCGCATAGGCGAGGCGCGGGAACCTTACCCTGCAGGTGCTTGAGCTGTCACCAGTGGCTGAGTCCGCTCTATGTTATGCACTGAACATGAGATTTGCTGCTGTTTGGATGTCACTGGGAAGTCTGTGTATCACATAGGTCAAGCACAGGAACCGGGCTTGTTCAGGGTTTTCTGTCACTAATGACTTAGTTCTGTGAACAGCAGGCGTGGGAATGTGGCTGGTGCAGGTGCTTGTGATGTCACTTGTGGCCTAGTTCCGCATAGGCGAGGCGCGGGAACCTTGCCCTGCAGGTGCCTGAGCTCTCACCAGTGGCTGAGTCCCTCCTACGTTACGCACTGAACATGGCCTATGCTGCTGCATGAATGTCACTGGGACGTCTTTAGCTCATAGGTCAAGCACAGGAACTGGGCTTGTTCAGGGTTTTCTGTCACTAATGACTTAGTTCCTAGTGTAGCAGGCGTGGGAATGTGGCTGGTGCAGGTGCTTGTGATGTCACTTGTGGCCTAGTTCCGCATAGGCGAGGCGCGGGAACCTTGCCCTGCAGGTGCTTGAGCTGTCACCAGTGGCTGAGTCCGCTCTATGTTATGCACTGACATGAGCTTTGCTGCTGTTTGGATGTCACTGGGAAGTGTGTGTATCACATAGGTCAAGCACAGGAACCGGGCTTGTTCATGGTTTTTTGTCACTAATGACTTAGTTCTGTGAACAGCAGGCGTGGGAATGTGGCTGGTGCAGGTGCTTGTGATGTCACTTGTGGCCTAGTTCCGCATAGGCGAGGCGCGGGAACCTTGCCCTGAAGGTGCCTGAGCTCTCACCAGTGGCTGAGTCCCTCCTACGTTACGCACTGAACATGGCCTATGCTGCTGCTTGAATGTCACTGGGACGTCTTTAGCTCATAGGTCAAGCTCAGGAACTGGGCTTGTTCAGGGTTTTCTGTCACTAATGACTTAGTTCCCAGTGTAGCAGGCGTGGGAATGTGGCTGGTGCAGGTGCTTGTGATGTCACTGTTCGCCTAGTTCTGCATAGGAGAGGCGCGGGAAACTTGTCCTGCAGGTGCTTGAGCTGTCACCAGTGGCTGAGTCCGCTCTATGTTATGCACTGAACATGGCCTTTGCTGCTGTTTGGATGTCACTGGGAACTGTGTAGCTCATAGGTCAAGCACAGGAACCGGGCTTGTTCAGGGTTTTCTGTCACTAATGACTTAGTTCCGAGTGCAGCTGGCGTGGGAATGTGGCTGGTGCAGGTGCTTGTGATGTCACTTGTGGCCTAGTTCCGCATAGGAGACGCATGGGAACTTTGCCCTGCAGGTGCCTGAGCTGTCACCAGTGGCTGAGTCCCTCCTACGTTACGCACTGAACATGGCCTTTGCTGCTGTTTGGATGTCACTGGGAGCTGTGTAGCTCATAGGTCAAGCACTGGAACAGGGCTTGTTCAGGGTTTTCTGTCACTAGTTTCTTAGATGCGCATGTAGCTGGCGTGGGAATGTGGCTAGTACAGGTGCTTGTAATTTCACTGGTGGCGTAGTTCCGCATAGGCGAGGCGCGGGAACCTTACCCTGCAGGTGCTTGAGCTGTCACCAGTGGCTGAGTCCGCTCTATGTTATGCACTGAACATGAGCTTTGCTGCTGTTTGGATGTCACTGGGAAGTCTGTGTATCACATAGGTCAAGCACAGGAACCGGGCTTGTTCAGGGTTTTCTGTCACTAATGACTTAGTTCTGTGAACAGCAGGCGTGGGAATGTGGCTGGTGCAGGTGCTTGTGATGTCACTTGTGGCCTAGTTCCGCATAGGGGAGGCGCGGGAACCTTGCCCTGCAGGTGCCTGAGCTCTCACCAGTGGCTGAGTCCCTCCTACGTTACGCACTGAACATGGCCTATGCTGCTGCATGAATGTCACTGGGACGTCTTTAGCTCATAGGTCAAGCACAGGAACTGGGCTTGTTCAGGGTTTTCTGTCACTAATGACTTAGTTCCTAGTGTAGCAGGCGTGGGAATGTGGCTGGTGCAGGTGCTTGTGATGTCACTTGTGGCCTAGTTCCGCATAGGCGAGGCGCGGGAACCTTACCCTGCAGGTGCTTGAGCTGTCACCAGTGGCTGAGTCCGCTCTATGTTATGCACTGAACATGAGCTTTGCTGCTGTTTGGATGTCACTGGGAAGTGTGTGTATCACATAGGTGAAGCACAGGAACCGGGCTTGTTCAGGGTTTTTTGTCACTAATGACTTAGTTCTGTGAACAGCAGGCGTGGGAATGTGGCTGGTGCAGGTGCTTGTGATGTCACTTGTGGCCTAGTTCCGCATAGGAGAGGCGCAGGAACCTTGCCCTGCAGGTGCCTGAGCTGTCACCAGTGGCTGAGTCCCTCCTACGTTACGCACTGAACATGGCCTATGCTGCTGCTTGAATGTCACTGGGACGTCTTTAGCTCATAGGTCAAGCTCAGGAACCGGGCTTGTTCAGGGTTTTCTGTCACTAATTACTTAGTTCCTAGTGTAGCAGGCGTGGGAATGTGGCTGGTGCAGGTGCTTGTAATTTCTGTGGTGGCGTAGTTCCGCATAGGCGAGGCGCGGGAACCTTACCCTGCAGGTGCTTGAGCTGTCACCAGTGGCTGAGTCCGCTATAAGTTATGGACTGAACATGAGCTTTGCTGCTGTTTGGATGTCACTGGGAAATGTGTGTATCACATAGGTCAAGCACAGGAACCGGGCTTGTTCAGGGTTTTTTGTCACTAATGACTTAGTTCTGTGAACAGCAGGCGTGGGAATGTGGCTGGTGCAGGTGCTTGTGATGTCACTTGTGGCCTAGTTCCGCATAGGCGAGGCGCGGGAACCTTGCCCTGCAGGTGCCTGAGCTCTCACCAGTGGCTGAGTCCCTCCTACGTTACGCACTGAACATGGCCTATGCTGCTGCTTGAATGTCACTGGGACGTCTTTAGCTCACAGGTCAAGCTCAGGAACTGGGCTTGTTCAGGGTTTTCTGTCACTAATGACTTAGTTCCCAGTGTAGCAGGCGTGGGAATGTGACTGGTGCAGGTGCTTGTGATGTCACTGTTCGCCTAGTTCCGCATAGGAGAGGCGCGGGAAACTTGTCCTGCAGGTGCTTGAGCTGTCACCAGTGGCTGAGTCCGCTCTATGTTATGGACTGAACATGAGCTTTGCTGCTGTATGGATGTCACTGGGAACTGTGTAGCTCATAGGTCAAGCACAGGAACCGGGCTTGTTCAGGGTTTTCTGTCACTAATGACTTAGTTCCGAGTGCAGCAGGCGTGGGAATGTGGCTGGTGAAGGTGCTTGTGATGTCACTTGTGGCCTAGGTCCGCATAGGCGAGGCGCGGGAACCTTACCCTGCAGCTGCTTGAGCTGTCACCCCTGGCTGAGTCCGCTCTATGTTATGCACTGAACATGAGCTTTGCTGCTGTTTGGATGTCACTGGGAAATGTGGTTATCACATAGGTCAAGCACAGGAACCGGGCTTGTTCAGGGTTTTCTGTCACTAATGACTTATTTCTGTGAACAGCAGGCGTGGGAATGTGGCTGGTGCAGGTGCTTGTGATGTCACTTGTGGCCTAGTTCCGCATAGGAGACGCATGGGAACTTTGCCCTGCAGGTGCCTGAGCTCTCACCAGTGGCTGAGTCCCTCCTACGTTACGCACTGAACATGGCCTTGTCTGCTGTTTGGATGTCACTGGGAGCTGTGTAGCTCATAGGTCAAGCACTGGAACCGGGCTTGTTCAGGGTTTTCTGTCACTAGTTTCTTAGATGCGCATGTAGCTGGCGTGGGAATGTGGCTAGTACAGGTGCTTGTAATTTCACTGGTGGCGTAGTTCCTTACAGGCGAGGCGCGGGAACCTTACCCTGCAGGTGCTTGAGCTGTCACCCCTGGCTGAGTCCGCTCTATGTTATGCACTGAACATGAGCTTTGCTGCTGTTTGGATGTCACTGGGAAATGTGGTTATCACATAGGTCAAGCACAGGAACCGGGCTTGTTCAGGGTTTTCTGTCACTAATGACTTATTTCTGTGAACAGCAGGCGTGGGAATGTGGCTGGTGCAGGTGCTTGTGATGTCACTTGTGGCCTAGTTCCGCATAGGAGACGCATGGGAACTTTGCCCTGCAGGTGCCTGAGCTCTCACCAGTGGCTGAGTCCCTCCTACGTTACGCACTGAACATGGCCTTGTCTGCTGTTTGGATGTCACTGGGAGCTGTGTAGCTCATAGGTCAAGCACTGGAACCGGGCTTGTTCAGGGTTTTCTGTCACTAGTTTCTTAGATGCGCATGTAGCTGGCGTGGGAATGTGGCTAGTACAGGTGCTTGTAATTTCACTGGTGGCGTAGTTCCTTACAGGCGAGGCGCGGGAACCTTACCCTGCAGGTGCTTGAGCTCTCACCAGTGGCTGAGTCCGCTCTATGTTATGCACTGAACATGAGCTTTGCTGCTGTTTGGATGTCACTGGGAAGTGTGTGTATCACATAGGTCAAGCACAGGAACCGGGCTTGTTCAGCGTTTTCTGTCACTAATGACTTATTTCTGTGAACAGCAGGCGTGGGAATGTGGCTGGTGCAGGTGCTTGTGATGTCACTTGTGGCCTAGTTCCGCATAGGCGAGGCGCGGGAACCTTGCCCTGCAGGTGCCTGAGCTCTCACCAGTGGCAGAGTCCCTCCTACGTTACGCACTGAACATGGCCTATGCTGCTGCTTGAATGTCACTGGGACGTCTTTAGCTCATAGGTCAAGCACAGGAACCGGGCTTGTTCAGGGTTTTCTGTCACTAATGACTTAGTTCCTAGTGTAGCAGGCGTGGGAATGTGGCTGGTGCAGGTGCTTGTGATGTCACTTGTGGCCTAGTTCCGCATAGGCGAGGCGCGGGAAACTTGTCCTGCAGGTGCTTGAGCTGTCACCAGTGGCTGAGTCCGCTCTCTGTTATGCACTGAACATGAGCTTTGCTGCTGTTTGGATGTCACAGGGAAGTGTGTGTATCACATAGGTCAAGCACAGGAACCGGGCTTGTTCACGGTTTTTTGTCACTAATGACTTAGTTCTGTGAACAGCAGGCGTGGGAATGTGGCTGGTGCAGGTGCTTGTGATGTCACTTGTGGCCTAGTTCCGCATAGGCGAGGCGCGGGAACCTTGCCCTGCAGGTGCCTGAGCTCTCACCAGTGGCTGAGTCCCTCCTACGTTACGCACTGAACATGGCCTATGCTGCTGCTTGAATGTCACTGGGACGTCTTTAGCTCATAGGTCAAGCTCAGGAACTGGGCTTGTTCAGGGTTTTCTGTCACTAATGACTTAGTTCCTAGTGTAGCAGGCGTGGGAATGTGGCTGGTGCAGGTGCTTGTAATTTCTGTGGTGGCCTAGTTCCGCATAGGCGAGGCGCGGGAACCTTACCCTGCAGGTGCTTGAGCTGTCACCAGTGGCTGAGTCCGCTCTAAGTTATGGACTGAACATGAGCTTTGCTGCTGTTTGGATGTCACTGGGAAATGTGTGTATCACATAGGTCAAGCACAGGAACCGGGCTTGTTCAGGGTTTTTTGTCACTAATGACTTAGTTCTGTGAACAGCAGGCGTGGGAATGTGGCTGGTGCAGGTGCTTGTGATGTCACTTGTGGCCTAGTTCCGCATAGGAGAGGCGCGGGAACCTTGCCCTGCAGGTGCCTGAGCTCTCACCAGTGGCTGAGTCCCTCCTACGTTACGCACTGAACATGGCCTATGCTGCTGCTTGAATGTCACTGGGACGTCTTTAGCTCACAGGTCAAGCTCAGGAACTGGGCTTGTTCAGGGTTTTCTGTCACTAATGAATTAGTTCCTAGTGTAGCAGGCGTGGGAATGTGGCTGGTGCAGGTGCTTGTGATGTCACTGGTGGCCTAGTTCCGCATAGGAGAGGCGCGGGAACCTTACCCTGCAGGTGCTTGAGCTGTCACCAGTGGCTGAGTCCGCTCTATGTTATGCACTGAACATGAGCTTTGCTGCTGTTTGGATGTCACTGGGAAGTGTGTGTATCACATAGGTCAAGCTCAGGAACTGGGCTTGTTCAGGGTTTTCTGTCACTAATGACTTAGTGCCGAGTGCAGCAGGCGTGGGAATGTGGCTGGTACAGGTGCTTGTAATTTCACTGGTGGCGTAGTTCCTTACAGGCGAGGCACGGGAACCTTAAACTGCAGGTGCTTGAGCTGTCACCAGTGGCTGAGTCCGCTCTATGTTATGCACTGAACATGAGCTTTGCTGCTGTTTGGATGTTACTGGGAAATGTGTGTATCACATAGGTCAAGCACAGGAACCGGGCTTGTTCACGGTTTTTTGTCACTAATGACTTAGTTCTGTGAACAGCAGGCGTGGGAATGTGGCTGGTGCAGGTGCTTGTGATGTCACTTGTGGCCTAGTTCCGCATAGGCGAGGCGCGGGAACCTTGCCCTGCAGGTGCCTGAGCTCTCACCAGTGGCTGAGTCCCTCCTACGTTATGCACTGAACATGACCTATGCTGCTGCTTGAATGTCACTGGGACGTCTTTAGCTCATAGGTGAAGCACAGGAACCGGGCTTGTTCAGGGTTTTCTGTCACTAATGACTTAGTTCCCA
Organism: Gavia stellata; assembly: GCF_030936135.1. NCBI lineage: Eukaryota > Metazoa > Chordata > Aves > Gaviiformes > Gaviidae > Gavia > Gavia stellata. Next base: position 46,957 of record NW_026777258.1, on the reverse strand, counting down.
GTGTAGCAGGCGTGGGAATGTGGCTGGTGCAGGTGCTTGTGATGTCACTTGTGGCCTAGTTCCGCATAGGCGAGGCGCGGGAACCTTACCCTGCAGGTACTTGAGCTGTCACCAGTGGCTGAGTCCGCTCTATGTTATGCACTGAACATGAGCTTTGCTGCTGTTTGGATGTCACTGGGAAGTGTGTGTATCACATAGGTCAAGCACAGGAACCGGGCTTGTTCACGGTTTTTTGTCACTAATGACTTAGTTCTGTGAACAGGAGGCGTGGGAATGTGGCTGGTGCAGGTGCTTGTGATGTCACTTGTGGCCTAGTTCCGCATAGGGGAGGCGCGGGAACCTTGCCCTGCAGGTGCCTGAGCTGTCACCAGTGGCTGAGTCCCTCCTACGTTACGCACTGAACATGGCCTTGTCTGCTGTTTGGATGTCACTGGGAGCTGTGTAGCTCATAGGTCAAGCACTGGAACCGGGCTTGTTCAGGGTTTTCTGTCACTAGTTTCTTAGATGCACATGTAGCAGGCGTGGGAATGTGGCTAGTACAGGTGCTTGTGATGTCACTTGTGGCCTAGTTCCGCATAGGAGAGGCGCGGGAACCTTACCCTGCAGGTGCTTGAGCTGTCACCAGTGGCTGAGTCCGCTCTTTGTTATGCACTGAACATGAGCTTTGCTGCTGCTTGGATGTCACTGGGAAGTGTGTGTATCACATAGGTCAAGCACAGGAACCGGGCTTGTTCAGGGTTTTCTGTCACTAATGACTTAGTGCCGAGTGCAGCAGTCGTGGGAATGTGGCTGGTACAGGTGCTTGTAATTTCACTGGTGGCGTAGTTCCTTACAGGCGAGGCACGGGAACCTTAAACTGCAGGTGCTTGAGCTGTCACCAGTGGCTGAGTCCGCTCTATGTTATGCACTGAACATGAGCTTTGCTGCTGTTTGGATGTTACTGGGAAATGTGTGGATCACATAGGTCAAGCACAGGAACCGGGCTTGTTCAGGGTTTTCTGTCACTAATGACTTAGTTCCCAGTGTAGCAGGCGTGGGAATGTGGCTGGTGCAGGTGCTTGTGATGTCACTTGTGGCCTAGTTCCGCATAGGCGAGGCGCGGGAACCTTACCCTGCAGGTGCTTGAGCTGTCACCAGTGGCTGAGTCCACTCTATGTTATGCACTGAACATGAGCTTTGCTGCTGTTTGGATGTCACTGGGAAGTGTGTGTATCACATAGGTCAAGCACAGGAACCGGGCTTGTTCAGGGTTTTCTGTCACTAATGACTTAGTTCTGTGAACAGCACGCGTGGGAATGTGGCTGGTGCAGGAGGTGCTTGTGATGTCACTTGTGGCCTAGTTCCGCATAGGAGACGCATGGGAACTTTGCCCTGCAGGTGCCTGAGCTGTCACCAGTGGCTGAGTCCCTCCTACGTTACGCACTGAACATGGCCTTGTCTGCTGTTTGGATGTCAGTGGGAAGTGTGTAGCTCATGGGTCAAACACAGGAACTGGGCTTGTTCAGGGTTTTCTGTCAGTAATGACTTAGTTCCGAGTGCAGCAGGCGTGGGAATGTGGCTGGTGCAGGTGCTTGTGATGTCACTTGTGGCCTAGTTCCGCATAGGCGAGGCGCGGGAACCTTACCCTGCAGGTGCTTGAGCTGTCACCAGTGGCTGAGTCCGCTCTATGTTATGCACTGAACATGAGCTTTGCTGCTGTTTGGATGTTACTGGGAAATGTGTGTATCACATAGGTCAAGCACAGGAACCGGGCTTGTTCAGGGTTTTATGTCACTAGTTTCTTAGATGCGCATGTAGCTGGCGTGGGAATGTGGCTAGTACAGGTGCTTGTAATTTCACTGGTGGCGTAGTTCCTTACAGGCGAGGCGCGGGAACCTTACCCTGCAGGTGCTTGAGCTGTCACCATTGGCTGAGTCCGCTCTAAGTTATGCACTGAACATGAGCTTTGCTGCTGTTTGGATGTCACTGGGAAGTGTGTGTATCACATAGGTCAAGCACAGGAACCGGGCTTGTTCACGGTTTTTTGTCACTAAATGACTTAGTTCTGTGAACAGCAGGCGTGGGAATGTGGCTGGTGCAGGTGCTTGTGATGTCACTTGTGACCTAGTTCCGCATAGGGGAGGCGCGGGAACCTTGCCCTGCAGGTGCCTGAGCTCTCACCAGTGGCTGAGTCCCTCCTACGTTATGCACTGAACATGACCTATGCTGCTGCTTGAATGTCACTGGGACGTCTTTAACTCATAGGTGAAGCACAGGAACCGGGCTTGTTCAGGGTTTTCTGTCACTAATGACTTAGTTCCCAGTGTAGCAGGCGTGGGAATGTGGCTGGTGCAGGTGCTTGTGATGTCACTTGTGGCCTAGTTCCGCATAGGCGAGGCGCGGGAACCTTACCCTGCAGGTACTTGAGCTGTCACCAGTGGCTGAGTCCGCTCTATGTTATGCACTGAACATGAGCTTTGCTGCTGTTTGGATGTCACTGGGAAGTGTGTGTATCACATAGGTCAAGCACAGGAACCGGGCTTGTTCACGGTTTTTTTCACTAATGACTTAGTTCTGTGAACAGCAGGCGTGGGAATGTGGCTGGTGCAGGTGCTTGTGATGTCACTTGTGGCCTAGTTCCGCATAGGCGAGGCGCGGGAACCTTGCCCTGAAGGTGCCTGAGCTCTCACCAGTGGCTGAGTCCCTCCTACGTTACGCACTGAACATGGCCTATGCTGCTGCTTGAATGTCACTGGGACGTCTTTAGCTCATAGGTCAAGCTCAGGAACTGGGCTTGTTCAGGGTTTTCTGTCACTAATGACTTAGTTCCCAGTGTAGCAGGCGTGGGAATGTGGCTGGTGCAGGTGCTTGTGATGTCACTGTTCGCCTAGTTCTGCATAGGAGAGGCGCGGGAAACTTGTCCTGCAGGTGCTTGAGCTGTCACCAGTGGCTGAGTCCGCTCTATGTTATGCACTGAACATGAGCTTTGCTGCTGTTTGGATGTTACTGGGAAATGTGTGTATCACATAGGTCAAGCACAGGAACCGGGCTTGTTCAGGGTTTTCTGTCACTAATGACTTAGTTCTGTGAACAGCAGGCGTGGGAATGTGGCTGGTGCAGGTGCTTGTGATGTCACTTGTGGCCTAGTTCCGCATAGGAGACGCATGGGAACTTTGCCCTGCAGGTGCCTGAGCTGTCACCAGTGGCTGAGTCCCTCCTACGTTACGCACTGAACATGGCCTTGTCTGCTGTTTGGATGTCACTGGGAGCTGTGTAGCTCATAGGTCAAGCACTGGAACCGGGCTTGTTCAGGGTTTTCTGTCACTAGTTTCTTAGATGCGCATGTAGCTGGCGTGGGAATGTGGCTAGTACAGGTGCTTGTAATTTCACTGGTGGCGTAGTTCCTTACAGGCGAGGCGCGGGAACCTTACCCTGCAGGTGCTTGAGCTGTCACCAGTGGCTGAGTCCGCTCTATGTTATGCACTGAACATGAGCTTTGCTGCTGTTTGAATGTCACTGGGACGTCTTTAGCTCATAGGTGAAGCACTGGAACCGGGCTTGTTCAGGGTTTTCTGTCACTAATGACTTAGTGCCGAGTGCAGCAGGCATATGAATGTGGCTGGTGCAGGTGCTTGTAATTTCTGTGGTGGCATAGTTCCGCATAGGCGAGGCGCGGGAACCTTACCCTGCAGGTGCTTGAGCTCTCACCAGTGGCTGAGTCCGCTCTATGTTATGGACTGAACATGAGCTTTGCTGCTGTTTGGATGTCACTGGGAAGTGTGTGTATCACATAGGTCAAGCACAGGAACCGGGCTTGTTCAGGGTTTTTTGTCACTAATGACTTAGTTCTGTGAACAGGAGGCGTGGGAATGTGGCTGGTGCAGGTGCTTGTGATGTCACTTGTGGCCTAGTTCCGCATAGGAGAGGCGCGGGAACCTTGCCCTGCAGGTGCCTGAGCTCTCACCAGTGGCTGAGTCCCTCCTACGTTACGCACTGAACATGGCCTTGTCTGCTGTTTGGATGTCACTGGGAGCTGTGTAGCTCATAGGTCAAGCACTGGAACCGGGCTTGTTCAGGGTTTTCTGTCACTAGTTTCTTAGATGCGCATGTAGCTGACGTGGGAATGTGGCTAGTACAGGTGCTTGTAATTTCACTGGTGGCGTAGTTCCTTACAGGCGAGGCGCGGGAACCTTACCCTGCAGGTGCTTGAGCTGTCACCAGTGGCTGAGTCCGCTCTATGTTATGCACTGAACATGAGCTTTGCTGCTGTTTGGATGTCACTGGGAAGTCTGTGTATCACATAGGTCAAGCACAGGAACCGGGCTTGTTCAGGGTTTTCTGTCACTAATGACTTATTACTGTGAACAGCAGGAGTGGGAATGTGGCTGGTGCAGGTGCTTGTGATGTCACTTGTGGCCTAGTTCCGCATAGGAGAGGCGCGGGAACCTTGCCCTGCAGGTGCCTGAGCTCTCACCAGTGGCTGAGTCCCTCCTACGTTACGCACTGAACATGGCCTATGCTGTTGCTTGAATGTCACTGGGACGTCTTTAGCTCATAGGTCAAGCACAGGAACCGGGCTTGTTCAGGGTTTTCTGTCACTAATGACTTAGTGCCGAGTGCAGCAGGCGTGGGAATGTGGCTGGTGCAGGTGCTTGTAATTTCACTGCTGGCCTACTTGCGCATTGGAGTGGCGCAGGAACCTAGCCCTGCAGGTGCTTGGGCTGTCACCAGTGGCTGAGTCACTTCTACATTACGCACTGGACATGGCCTTGCTGCTGTTTTCATGTCACTGGGAAGTGTGTAGCTCATAGGTCAAGCACAGGAACCGGGCTTGTTCAGGGTTTTCTGTCACTAATGACTTAGTACCGAGTGCAGCAGGCATATGAATGTGGCTGGTGCAGGTGCTTGTAATTTCTGTGGTGGCGTAGTTCCGCATAGGCGAGGCGCGGGAACCTTACCCTGCAGGTGCTTGAGCTGTCACCAGTGGCTGAGTCCGCTCTATGTTATGCACTGAACATGAGCTTTGCTGCTGTTTGGATGTCACTGGGAACTGTGTAGCTCATAGGTCAAGCACAGGAACCGGGCTTGTTCACGGTTTTCTGTCACTAATGACCTATTTCTGTGAACAGCAGGCGTGGGAATGTGGCTGGTGCAGGTGCTTGTGATGTCACTTGTGGCCTAGTTCCGCATAGGGGAGGCGCAGGAACCTTGCCCTGCAGGTGCCTGAGCTCTCACTAGTGGCTGAGTCCCTCCTACGTTACGCACTGAACATGGCCTATGCTGTTGCTTGAATGTCACTGGGACGTCTTTAGCTCATAGGTCAAGCACAGGAACCGGGCTTGTTCAGGGTTTTCTGTCACTAATGACTTAGTGCCGAGTGCAGCAGGCGTGGGAATGTGGCTGGTGCAGGTGCTTGTAATTTCACTGCTGGCCTACTTGCGCATTGGAGTGGCGCAGGAACCTAGCCCTGCAGGTGCTTGGGCTGTCACCAGTGGCTGAGTCACTTCTACATTACGCACTGGACATGGCCTTGCTGCTGTTTTCATGTCACTGCGAAGTGTGTAGCTCATAGGTCAAGCACAGGAACCGGGCTTGTTCAGGGTTTTCTGTCACTAATGAATTAGTTCCAAGTGCAGCAGGCATAGGAATGTGGCTGGTGCAGGTGCTTGTAATTTCTGTGGTGGCGTAGTTCCGCATAGGCGAGGCGCGGGAACCTTACCCTGCAGGTGCTTGAGCTGTCACCAGTGGCTGAGTCCGCTCTATGTTATGGACTGAACATGAGCTTTGCTGCTGTTTGGATGTCACTGGGAAGTGTGTGTATCACATAGGTCAAGCACAGGAACCGGGCTTGTTCAGGGTTTTCTGTCACTAATGACCTATTTCTGTGAACAGCAGGCGTGGGAATGTGGCTGGTGCAGGTGCTTGTGATGTCACTTGTGGCCTAGTTCCGCATAGGGGAGGCGCAGGAACCTTGCCCTGCAGGTGCCTGAGCTCTCACCAGTGGCTGAGTCCCTCCTACGTTATGCACTGAACATGACCTATGCTGCTGCTTGAATGTCACTGGGACGTCTTTAGGTCATAGGTGAAGCACAGGAACCGGGCTTGTTCAGGGTTTTCTGTCACTAATGACTTAGTTCCCAGTGTAGCAGGCGTGGGAATGTGGCTGGTGCAGGTGCTTGTGATGTCACTTGTGGCCTAGTTCCGCATAGGCGAGGCGCTTGAACCTTACCCTGCAGGTGCTTGGGCTGTCACCAGTGGCTGAGTCCGCTCTATGTTATGCACTGAACATGAGCTTTGCTGCTGTTTGGATGTCACTGGGAAGTGTGTGTATCACATAGGTCAAGCACAGGAACCGGGCTTGTTCAGGGTTTTCTGTCACTAATGACTTAGTTCTGTGAACAGGAGGCGTGGGAATGTGGCTGGTGCAGGTGCTTGTGATGTCACTTGTGGCCTAGTTCCGCATAGGAGACGCATGGGAACCTTGCCCTGCAGGTGCCTGAGCTCTCACCAGTGGCTGAGTCCCTCCTACGTTACGCACTGAACATGGCCTATGCTGTTGCTTGAATGTCACTGGGACGTCTTTAGCTCATAGGTCAAGCACAGGAACCGGGCTTGTTCAGGGTTTTCTGTCACTAATGACTTAGTGCCGAGTGCAGCAGGCGTGGGAATGTGGCTGGTGCAGGTGCTTGTAATTTCACTGCTGGCCTACTTGCGCATTGGAGTGGCGCAGGAACCTAGCCCTGCAGGTGCTTGGGCTGTCACCAGTGGCTGAGTCACTTCTACATTACGCACTGGACATGGCCTTGCTGCTGTTTTCATGTCACTGCGAAGTGTGTAGCTCATAGGTCAAGCACAGGAACCGGGCTTGTTCAGGGTTTTCTGTCACTAATGAATTAGTTCCGAGTGCAGCAGGCATAGGAATGTGGCTGGTGCAGGTGCTTGTAATTTCTGTGGTGGCGTAGTTCCGCATAGGCGAGGCGCGGGAACCTTACCCTGCAGGTGCTTGAGCTGTCACCAGTGGCTGAGTCCGCTCTATGTTATGGACTGAACATGAGCTTTGCTGCTGTTTGGATGTCACTGGGAAGTGTGTGTATCACATAGGTCAAGCACAGGAACCGGGCTTGTTCAGGGTTTTTTGTCACTAATGACTTAGTTCTGTGAACAGCAGGCGTGGGAATGTGGCTGGTGCAGGTGCTTGTGATGTCACTTGTGGCCTAGTTCCGCATAGGAGAGGCGCGGGAACCTTTCCCTGCAGGTGCCTGAGCTCTCACCAGTGGCTGAGTCCCTCCTACGTTACGCACTGAACATGGCCTTGTCTGCTGTTTGGATGTCACTGGGAGCTGTGTAGCTCATAGGTCAAGCACTGGAACCGGGCTTGTTCAGGGTTTTCTGTCACTAGTTTCTTAGATGCGCATGTAGCTGACGTGGGAATGTGGCTAGTACAGGTGCTTGTAATTTCACTGGTGGCGTAGTTCCTTACAGGCGAGGCGCGGGAACCTTACCCTGCAGGTGCTTGAGCTGTCACCATTGGCTGAGTCCGCTCTAAGTTATGCACTGAACATGAGCTTTGCTGCTGTTTGGATGTCACTGGGAAGTGTGTGTATCACATAGGTCAAGCACTGGAACCGGGCTTGTTCACGGTTTTTTGTCACTAATGACTTAGTTCTGTGAACAGCAGGCGTGGGAATGTGGCTGGTGCAGGTGCTTGTGATGTCACTTGTGGCCTAGTTCCGCATAGGCGAGGCGCGGGAACCTTGCCCTGCAGGTGCCTGAGCTCTCACCAGTGGCTGAGTCCGTCCTACGTTACGCACTGAACATGGCCTATGCTGCTGCTTGAATGTCACTAGGACGTCTTTAGCTCATAGGTCAAGCTCAGGAATTGGGCTTGTTCAGGGTTTTCTGTCACTAATGACTTAGTTCCCAGTGTAGCAGGCGTGGGAATGTGGCTGGTGCAGGTGCTTGTGATGTCACTGTTCGCCTAGTTCTGCACAGGAGAGGCGCGGGAAACTTGTCCTGCAGGTGCTTGAGCTGTCACCAGTGGCTGAGTCCGCTCTATGTTATGCACTGAACATGAGCTTTGCTGCTGTTTGGATGTCACTGGGAACTGTGTAGCTCATAGGTCAAGCACAGGAACCGGACTTGTTCAGGGTTTTCTGTCACTAATGAATTAGTTCCAAGTGCAGCAGGCGTGGGAATGTGGCTGGTGCAGGTGCTTGTGATGTCACTTGTGGCCTAGTTCCGCATAGGAGAGGCGCGGGAACCTTACCCTGCAGGTGCTTGAGCTGTCACCAGTGGCTGAGTCCGCTCTATGTTATGCACTGAACATGAGCTTTGCTGCTGTTTGGATGTCACTGGGAAGTCTGTGTATCACATAGGTCAAGCACAGGAACCGGGCTTGTTCAGGGTTTTCTGTCACTAATGACCTATTTCTGTGAACAGCACGCGTGGGAATGTGGCTGGTGCAGGTGCTTGTGATGTCACTTGTGGCCTAGTTCCGCATAGGGGAGGCGCGGGAACCTTGCCCTGCAGGTGCCTGAGCTCTCACCAGTGGCTGAGTCCCTCCTACGTTACGCACTGAACATGGCCTATGCTGCTGCTTGAATGTCACTAGGACGTCTTTAGCTCATAGGTCAAGCACAGGAACCGGGCTTGTTCAGGGTTTTCTGTCACTAATGACTTAGTTCCCAGTGTAGCAGGCGTGGGAATGTGGCTGGTGCAGGTGCTTGTGATGTCACTGTTCGCCTAGTTCTGCATAGGAGAGGCGCGGGAAACTTGTCCTGCAGGTGCTTGAGCTCTAACCAGTGGCTGTGTCCGCTCTATGTTATGCACTGAACATGGCCTTTGCTGCTGTTTGGATGTCACTGGGAACTGTGTAGCTCATAGGTCAAGCACAGGAACCGGGCTTGTTCAGGGTTTTCTGTCACTAATGAATTAGTTCCGAGTGCAGCAGGCGTGGGAATGTGGCTGGTGCAGGTGCTTGTGATGTCACTTGTGGCCTAGTTCCGCATAGGCGAGGCACGGGAACCTTACCCTGCAGGTGCTTGAGCTGTCACCAGTGGCTGAGTCCGCTCTATGTTATGCACTGAACATGAGATTTGCTGCTGTTTGGATGTCACTGGGAAATGTGTGTATCACATAGGTCAAGCACAGGAACCGGGCTTGTTCAGGGTTTTCTGTCACTAATGACTTAGTTCTGTGAACAGCAGGCGTGGGAATGTGGCTGGTGCAGGTGCTTGTGATGTCACTTGTGGCCTAGTTCCGCATAGGAGATGCATGGGAACTTTGCCCTGCAGGTGCCTGAGCTGTCACCAGTGGCTGAGTCCCTCCTACGTTACGCACTGAACATGGCCTTTGCTGCTGTTTGGATGTCACTGGGAAGTGTGTAGCTCATGGGTCAAACACAGGAATTGGGCTTGTTCAGGGTTTTCTGTCACTAATGACTTGGTTCCGAGTGCAGCTGGCGTGGGAATGTGGCTGGTGCAGGTGCTTGTGATGTCACTTGTGGCCTAGTTCCGCATAGGAGAGGCGCGGGAACCTTGCCCTGCAGGTGCCTGAGCTCTCACCAGTGGCTGAGTCCCTCCTACGTTACGCACTGAACATGGCCTTGTCTGCTGTTTGGATGTCACTGGGAGCTGTGTAGCTCATAGGTCAAGCACTGGAACCGGGCTTGTTCAGGGTTTTCTGTCACTAGTTTCTTAGATGCGCATGTAGCTGGCGTGGGAATGTGGCTAGTACAGGTGCTTGTAATTTCACTGGTGGCGTAGTTCCTTACAGGCGAGGCGCGGGAACCTTACCCTGCAGGTGCTTGAGCTGTCACCAGTGGCTGAGTCCGCTCTATGTTATGCACTGAACATGGCCTTTGCTGCTGTTTGGATGTCACTGGGAACTGTGTAGCTCATAGGTCAAGCACAGGAACCGGGCTTGTTCAGGGTTTTCTGTCACTAATGACTTAGTTCTGTGAACAGGAGGCGTGGGAATGTGGCTGGTGCAGGTGCTTGTGATGTCACTTGTGGCCTAGTTCCGCATAGGGGAGGCGCGGGAACCTTGCCCTGAAGGTGCTTGAGCTCTCACCAGTGGCTGAGTCCCTCCTACGTTACGCACTGAACATGGCCTATGCTGCTGCTTGAATGTCACTGGGACGTCTTTAGCTCATAGGTCAAGCTCAGGAACTGGGCTTGTTCAGGGTTTTCTGTCACTAATGACTTAGTTCCCAGTGTAGCAGGCGTGGGAATGTGGCTGGTGCAGGTGCTTGTGATGTCACTGTTCGCCTAGTTCTGCATAGGAGAGGCGCGGGAAACTTGTCCTGCAGGTGCTTGAGCTGTCACCAGTGGCTGAGTCCGCTCTATGTTATGCACTGAACATGGCCTTTGCTGCTGTTTGGATGTCACTGGGAACTGTGTAGCTCATAGGTCAAGCCCAGGAACCGGGCTTGTTCAGGGTTTTCTGTCACTAATGAATTAGTGCCGAGTGCAGCAGGCATGGGAATGTGGCTGGTGCAGGTGCTTGTGATGTCACTTGTGGCCTAGTTCCGCATAGGCGAGGCACGGGAACCTTACCCTGCAGGTGCTTGAGCTGTCACCAGTGGCTGAGTCCGCTCTATGTTATGCACTGAACATGAGATTTGCTGCTGTTTGGATGTCACTGGGAAATGTGTGGATCACATAGGTCAAGCACAGGAACCGGGCTTGTTCAGGGTTTTCTGTCACTAATGACTTAGTTCTGTGAACAGCAGGCGTGGGAATGTGGCTGGTGCAGGTGCTTGTGATGTCACTTGTGGCCTAGTTCCGCATAGGAGATGCATGGGAACTTTGCCCTGCAGGTGCCTGAGCTCTCACCAGTGGCTGAGTCCCTCCTACGTTACGCACTGAACATGGCCTTTGCTGCTGTTTGGATGTCACTGGGAAGTGTGTAGCTCATGGGTCAAACACAGGAATTGGGCTTGTTCAGGGTTTTCTGTCACTAATGACTTGGTTCCGAGTGCAGCTGGCGTGGGAATGTGGCTGGTGCAGGTGCTTGTGATGTCACTTGTGGCCTAGTTCCGCATAGGAGAGGCGCGGGAACCTTGCCCTGCAGGTGCCTGAGCTCTCACCAGTGGCTGAGTCCCTCCTACGTTACGCACTGAACATGGCCTTGTCTGCTGTTTGGATGTCACTGGGAGCTGTGTAGCTCATAGGTCAAGCACTGGAACCGGGCTTGTTCAGGGTTTTCTGTCACTAGTTTCTTAGATGCGCATGTAGCTGGCGTGGGAATGTGGCTAGTACAGGTGCTTGTAATTTCACTGGTGGCGTAGTTCCTTACAGGCGAGGCGCGGGAACCTTACCCTGCAGGTGCTTGAGCTGTCACCAGTGGCTGAGTCCGCTCTATGTTATGCACTGAACATGGCCTTTGCTGCTGTTTGGATGTCACTGGGAACTGTGTAGCTCATAGGTCAAGCACAGGAACCGGGCTTGTTCAGGGTTTTCTGTCACTAATGACTTAGTTCCTAGTGTAGCAGGCGTGGGAATGTGGCTGGTGCAGGTGCTTGTGATGTCACTTGTGGCCTAGTTCCGCATAGTCGAGGCACGGGAACCTTACCCTGCAGGTGCTTGAGCTGTCACCAGTGGCTGAGTCCGCTCTATGTTATGCACTGAACATGAGCTTTGCTGCTGTTTGGATGTCACTGGGAAATGTGTGGATCACATAGGTCAAGCACAGGAACCGGGCTTGTTCAGGGTTTTCTGTCACTAATGACTTAGTTCTGTGAACAGCAGGCGTGGGAATGTGGCTGGTGCAGGTGCCTGTGATGTCACTTGTGGCCTAGTTCCGCATAGGAGACGCATGGGAACTTTGCCCTGCAGGTGCCTGAGCTGTCACCGGTGGCTGAGTCCCTCCTACGTTACGCACTGAACATGGCCTTTGCTGCTGTTTGGATGTCACTGGGAAGTGTGTAGCTCATGGGTCAAACACAGGAATTGGGCTTGTTCAGGGTTTTCTGTCACTAATGACTTGGTTCCGAGTGCAGCTGGCGTGGGAATGTGGCTGGTGCAGGTGCTTGTGATGTCACTTGTGGCCTAGTTCCGCATAGGAGAGGCGCGGGAACCTTGCCCTGCAGGTGCCTGAGCTCTCAGAAGTGGCTGAGTCCCTCCTACGTTACGCACTGAACATGGCCTTGTCTGCTGTTTGGATGTCACTGGGAGCTGTATAGCTCATAGGTCAAGCACTGGAACCGGGCTTGTTCAGGGTTTTCTGTCACTGGTTTCTTACATGCACATGTAGCAGGCGTGGGAATGTGGCTAGTACAGGTGCTTGTGATGTCACTTGTGGCCTAGTTCCGCATAGGCGAGGCGCGGGAACCTTACCCTGCAGGTGCTTGAGCTGTCACCAGTGGCTGAGTCCGCTCTATGTTATGCACTGAACATGAGCTTTGCTGCTGTTTGGATGTCACTGGGAAGTGTGTGTATCACATAGGTCAAGCACAGGAACCGGGCTTGTTCAGGGTTTTCTGTCACTAATGACTTAGTTCTGTGAACAGCAGGCGTGGGAATGTGGCTGGTGCAGGTGCTTGTGATGTCACTTGTGGCCTAGTTCCGCATAGGAGACGCATGGGAACTTTGCCCTGCAGGTGCCTGAGCTGTCACCAGTGGCTGAGTCCCTCCTACGTTACGCACTGAACATGGCCTTTGCTGCTGTTTGGATGTCACTGGGAAGTGTGTAGCTCATGGGTCAAACACAGGAACTGGGCTTGTTCAGGGTTTTCTGTCACTAATGACTTAGTTCCGAGTGCAGCTGGCGTGGGAATGTGGCTGGTGCAGGTGCTTGTGATGTCACTTGTGGCCTAGTTCCGCATAGGAGAAGGCGCGGGAACCTTGCCCTGCAGGTGCCTGAGCTCTCACCAGTGGCTGAGTCCCTCCTACGTTACGCACTGAACATGGCCTTGTCTGCTGTTTGGATGTCACTGGGAGCTGTGTAGCTCATAGGTCAAGCACTGGAACCGGGCTTGTTCAGGGTTTTCTGTCACTAGTTTCTTAGATGCGCATGTAGCTGACGTGGGAATGTGGCTAGTACAGGTGCTTGTAATTTCACTGGTGGCGTAGTTCCTTACAGGCGAGGCGCGGGAACCTTACCCTGCAGGTGCTTGAGCTGTCACCATTGGCTGAGTCCGCTCTAAGTTATGCACTGAACATGAGCTTTGCTGCTGTTTGGATGTCACTGGGAAGTGTGTGTATCACATAGGTCAAGCACAGGAACCGGGCTTGTTCACGGTTTTTTGTCACTAATGACTTAGTTCTGTGAACAGCAGGCGTGGGAATGTGGCTGGTGCAGGTGCTTGTGATGTCACTTGTGGCCTAGTTCCGCATAGGCGAGGCGCGGGAACCTTGCCCTGCAGGTGCCTGAGCTCTCACCAGTGGCTGAGTCCGTCCTACGTTATGCACTGAACATGACCTATGCTGCTGCTTGAATGTCACTGGGACGTCTTTTGCTCATAGGTCAAGCACAGGAACGGGGCTTGTTCAGGGTTTTCTGTCACTAATGACTTAGTTCCCAGTGTAGCAGGCGTGGGAATGTGGCTGGTGCAGGTGCTTGTGATGTCACTGTTCGCCTAGTTCCGCATAGGAGAGGCGCGGGAAACTTGTCCTGCAGGTGCTTGAGCTCTAACCAGTGGCTGAGTCCGCTCTATGTTATGCACTGAACATGGCCTTTGCTGCTGTTTGGATGTCACTGGGAACTGTGTAGCTCATAGGTCAAGCACAGGAACCGGCTTGTTCAGGGTTTTCTGTCACTAATGAATTAGTTCCGAGTGCAGCAGGCGTGGGAATGTGGCTGGTGCAGGTGCTTGTGATGTCACTTGTGGCCTAGTTCCGCATAGGAGAGGCACGGGAACCTTACCCTGCAGGTGCTTGAGCTGTCACCAGTGGCTGAGTCCGCTCTATGTTATGCACTGAACATGAGATTTGCTGCTGTTTGGATGTCACTGGGAAATGTGTGTATCACATAGGTCAAGCACAGGAACCGGGCTTGTTCAGGGTTTTCTGTCACTAATGACTTAGTTCTGTGAACAGCAGGCGTGGGAATGTGGCTGGTGCAGGTGCTTGTGATGTCACTTGTGGCCTAGTTCCGCATAGGAGTCGCATGGGAACTTTGCCCTGCAGGTGCTTGAGCTGTCACCAGTGGCTGAGTCCCTCCTACGTTACGCACTGAACATGGCCTTTGCTGGTGTTTGGATGTCACTGGGAAGTGTGTAGCTCATGGGTCAAACACAGGAATTGGGCTTGTTCAGGGTTTTCTGTCACTAATGACTTGGTTCCGAGTGCAGCTGGCGTGGGAATGTGGCTGGTGCAGGTGCTTGTGATGTCACTTGTGGCCTAGTTCCGCATAGGAGAGGCGCGGAAACCTTGCCCTGCAGGTGCTTGAGCTCTCACCAGTGGCTGAGTCCCTCCTACGTTACGCACTGAACATGGCCTTGTCTGCTGTTTGGATGTCACTGGGAGCTGTGTAGCTCATAGGTCAAGCACTGGAACCGGGCTTGTTCAGGGTTTTCTGTCACTAGTTTCTTAGATGCACATGTAGCAGGCGTGGGAATGTGGCTAGTACAGGTGCTTGTGATGTCACTTGTGGCCTAGTTCCGCATAGGAGAGGCGCGGGAACCTTGCCCTGCAGGTGCTTGGGCTGTCACCAGTGGCTGAGTCCGCTCTATGTTATGCACTGAACATGAGCTTTGCTGCTGTTTGGATGTCACTGGGAAGTGTGTGTATCACATAGGTCAAGCACAGGAACCGGGCTTGTTCAGGGTTTTCTGTCACTAATGACTTAGTTCTGTGAACAGCAGGCGTGGGAATGTGGCTGGTGCAGGTGCTTGTGATGTCACTTGTGGCCTAGTTCCGCATAGGCGAGGCGCGGGAACCTTGCCCTGCAGGTGCCTGAGCTCTCACCAGTGGCTGAGTCCCTCCTACGTTACGCACTGAACATGACCTATGCTGCTGCTTGAATGTCACTGGACGTCTTTAGCTCATAGGTCAAGCACAGGAACCGGGCTTGTTCAGGGTTTTCTGTCACTAATGACTTAGTTCCTAGTGTAGCAGGCGTGGGAATGTGGCTGGTGCAGGTGCTTGTGATGTCACTTGTGGCCTAGTTCCGCATAGGCGAGGCGCGGGAACCTTACCCTGCAGGTGCTTGAGCTGTCACCAGTGGCTGAGTCCGCTCTATGTTATGCACTGAACATGAGCTTTGCTGCTGTTTGGATGTTACTGGGAAATGTGTGTATCACATAGGTCAAGCACAGGAACCGGGCTTGTTCACGGTTTTTTGTCACTAATGACTTAGTTCTGTGAACAGGAGGCGTGGGAATGTGGCTGGTGCAGGTGCTTGTGATGTCACTTGTGGCCTAGTTCCGCATAGGCGAGGCGCGGGAACCTTGCCCTGCAGGTGCCTGAGCTCTCACCAGTGGCTGAGTCCCTCCTACGTTACGCACTGAACATGGCCTATGCTGCTGCTTGAATGTCACTGGGACGTCTTTAGCTCATAGGTCAAGCTCAGGAACTGGGCTTGTTCAGGGTTTTCTGTCACTAATGACTTAGTTCCCAGTGTAGCAGGCGTGGGAATTGGCTGGTGCAGGTGCTTGTGATGTCACTGTTCGCCTAGTTCCGCATAGGAGAGGCGCGGGAAACTTGTCCTGTAGATGCTTGAGCTGTCACCAGTGGCTGAGTCCGCTCTATGTTATGCACTGAACATGAGCTTTGCTGCTCTTTGGATGTCACTGGGAACTGTGTAGCTCATAGGTCAAGCACAGGAACCGGGCTTGTTCAGGGTTTTCTGTCACTAATGACTTAGTTCCGAGTGCAGCAGGCATGGGAATGTGGCTGGTGCAGGTGCTTGTGATGTCACTTGTGGCCTAGTTCCGCATAGGAGAGGCGCGGGAACCTTACCCTGCAGGTGCTTGAGCTGTCACCAGTGGCTGAGTCCGCTCTATGTTATGCACTGAACATGAGCTTTGCTGCTGTTTGGATGTCACTGGGAAGTCTGTGTATCACATAGGTCAAGCACAGGAACCGGGCTTGTTCAGGGTTTTCTGTCACTAATGACTTAGTTCTGTGAACAGCAGGCGTGGGAATGTGGCTGGTGCAGGTGCTTGTGATGTCACTTGTGGCCTAGTTCTGCATAGGAGAGGCGCGGGAACCTTGCCCTGCAGGTGCCTGAGCTCTCACCAGTGGCTGAGTCCCTCCTACGTTACGCACTGAACATGGCCTATGCTGCTGCTTGAATGTCACTGGGACGTCTTTAGCTCATAGGTCAAGCACAGGAACCGGGCTTGTTCAGGGTTTTCTGTCACTAATGACTTAGTGCCGAGTGCAGCAGGCGTGGGAATGTGGCTGGTGCAGGTGCTTGTAATTTCACTGCTGGCCTACTTGCGCATTGGAGTGGAGCAGGAACCTAGCCCTG
The DNA here is from genome assembly GCF_030936135.1 of Gavia stellata. Lineage (NCBI taxonomy): Eukaryota > Metazoa > Chordata > Aves > Gaviiformes > Gaviidae > Gavia > Gavia stellata. The sequence continues at coordinate 30,562 of NW_026777258.1, read as the reverse complement.
CAGGTGCTTGGGCTGTCACCAGTGGCTGAGTCACTTCTACATTACGCACTGGACATGGCCTTGCTGCTGTTTTCATGTCACTGCGAAGTGTGTAGCTCATAGGTCAAGCACTGGAACCGGGCTTGTTCAGGGTTTTCTGTCACTAATGACTTAGTGCCGAGTGCAGCAGGCATATGAATGTGGCTGGTGCAGGTGCTTGTAATTTCTGTGGTGGCATAGTTCCGCATAGGCGAGGCGCGGGAACCTTACCCTGCAGGTGCTTGAACTGTCACCAGTGGCTGAGTCCGCTCTATGTTATGCACTGAACATGAGCTTTGCTGCTGTTTGGATGTCACTGGGAAGTGTGTGTATCACATAGGTCAAGCACAGGAACCGGGCTTGTTCAGGGTTTTCTGTCACTAATGACTTAGTTCCGAGTGCAGCTGGCGTGGGAATGTGGCTGGTGCAGGTGCTTGTGATGTCACTTGTGGCCTAGTTCCGCATAGGAGAGGCGCGGGAACCTTGTCCTGCAGGTGCTTGAGCTCTCACCAGTGGCTGAGTCCCTCCTACGTTACGCACTGAACATGGCCTTTGCTGCTGTTTGGATGTCACTGGGAGCTGTGTAGCTCATAGGTCAAGCACTGGAACCGGGCTTGTTCAGGGTTTTCTGTCACTAGTTTCTTAGATGCGCATGTAGCTGGCGTGGGAATGTGGCTAGTACAGGTGCTTGTAATTTCACTGGTGGCGTAGTTCCTTACAGGCGAGGCGCGGGAACCTTACCCTTGAGGTGCTTGAGCTGTCACCATTGCCTGAGTCCGCTCTAAGTTATGCACTGAACATGAGCTTTGCTGCTGTTTGGATGTCACTGGGAAGTGTGTGTATCACATAGGTCAAGCACAGGAACCGGGCTTGTTCACGGTTTTTTGTCACTAATGACTTAGTTCTGTGAACAGCAGGCATGGGAATGTGGCTGGTGCAGGTGCTTGTGATGTCACTTGTGGCCTAGTTCCGCATAGGCGAGGCGCGGGAACCTTGCCCTGCAGGTGCCTGAGCTCTCACCAGTGGCTGAGTCCCTCCTACGTTACGCACTGAACATGGCCTATGCTGCTGCTTGAATGTCACTAGGACGTCTTTAGCTCATAGGTCAAGCTCAGGAACTGGGCTTTTTCAGGGTTTTTTGTCAATAATGACTTAGTTCCCAGTGTAGCAGGTGTGGGAATGTGGCTGGTGCAGGTGCTTGTGATGTCACTGTTCGCCTAGATCCGCATAGGAGAGGCGCGGGAAACTTGTCCTGCAGGTGCTTGAGCTGTCACCAGTGGCTGAGTCCGCTCTATGTTATGCACTGAACATTAGCTTTGCTGCTGTTTGGATGTCACTGGGAACTGTGTAGCTCATAGGTCAATCACAGGAACCGGGCTTGTTCAGGGTTTTCTGTCACTAATGACCTATTTCTGTGAACAGCAGGCGTGGGAATGTGGCTGGTGCAGGTGCTTGTGATGTCACTTGTGGCCTAGTTCCGCATAGGCGAGGCGCGGGAACCTTGCCCTGCAGGTGCCTGAGCTCTCACCAGTGGCTAAGTCCCTCCTACGTTACGCACTGAACATGGCCTATGCTGCTGTTTGAATGTCACTGGGACGTCTTTAGCTCATAGGTCAAGCACAGGAACCGGGCTTGTTCAGGGTTTTCTGTCACTAATGACTTAGTTCCCAGTGTAGCAGGCGTGGGAATGTGGCTGGTGCAGGTGCTTGTGATGTCACTTGTGGCCTAGGTCCACATAGGAGAGGCGCGGGAACCTTACCCTGCAGGTGCTTGAGCTGTCACCAGTGGCTGAGTCCGCTCTATGTTATGCACTGAACATGAGCTTTGCTGCTGTTTGGATGTCAGTGGGAAGTGTGTGTATCACATAGGTCAAGCACAGGAACCGGGCTTGTTCAGGGTTTTCTGTCACTAATGACTTAGTTCTGTGAACAGCAGGCGTGGGAATGTGGCTGGTGCAGGTGCTTGTGATGTCACTTGTGGCCTAGTTCCGCATAGGAGACGCATGGGAACTTTGCCCTGCAGGTGCTTTAGCTGTCACCAGTGGCTGAGTCCCTCCTACGTTACGCACTGAACATGGCCTTTGCTGCTGTTTGGATGTCACTGGGAAGTGTGTAGCTCATGGGTCAAATACAGGAACCGGGCTTGTTCAGGGTTTTCTGTCACTGATGACTTAGTTCCAAGTGCAGCTGGCGTGGGAATGTGGCTGGTGCAGGTGCTTGTGATGTCACTTGTGGCCTAGTTCCGCATAGGCGAGGCGCGGGAACCTTACCCTGCAGGTACTTGAGCTGTCACCAGTGGCTGAGTCCGCTCTATGTTATGCACTGAACATGAGCTTTGCTGCTGTTTGGATGTCACTGGGAAGTGTGTGTATCACATAGGTCAAGCACAGGAACCGGGCTTGTTCACGGTTTTTTGTCACTAATGACTTAGTTCTGTGAACAGCAGGCGTGGGAATGTGGCTGGTGCAGGTGCTTGTGATGTCACTTGTGGCCTAGTTCCACATAGGCGAGGCGCGGGAACCTTGCCCTGAAGGTGCCTGAGCTCTCACCAGTGGCTAAGTCCCTCCTACGTTACGCACTGAACATGGCCTATGCTGCTGTTTGAATGTCACTGGGACGTCTTTAGCTCATAGGTCAAGCACAGGAACCGGGCTTGTTCAGGGTTTTCTGTCACTAATGACTTAGTTCCCAGTGTAGCAGGCGTGGGAATGTGGCTGGTGCAGGTGCTTGTGATGTCACTTGTGGCCTAGGTCCACATAGGAGAGGCGCGGGAACCTTACCCTGCAGGTGCTTGAGCTGTCACCAGTGGCTGAGTCCGCTCTATGTTATGCACTGAACATGAGCTTTGCTGCTGTTTGGATGTCAGTGGGAAGTGTGTGTATCACATAGGTCAAGCACAGGAACCGGGCTTGTTCAGGGTTTTCTGTCACTAATGACTTAGTTCTGTGAACAGCAGGCGTGGGAATGTGGCTGGTGCAGGTGCTTGTGATGTCACTTGTGGCCTAGTTCCGCATAGGAGACGCATGGGAACTTTGCCCTGCAGGTGCTTTAGCTGTCACCAGTGGCTGAGTCCCTCCTACGTTACGCACTGAACATGGCCTTTGCTGCTGTTTGGATGTCACTGGGAAGTGTGTAGCTCATGGGTCAAATACAGGAACCGGGCTTGTTCAGGGTTTTCTGTCACTGATGACTTAGTTCCAAGTGCAGCTGGCGTGGGAATGTGGCTGGTGCAGGTGCTTGTGATGTCACTTGTGGCCTAGTTCCGCATAGGCGAGGCGCGGGAACCTTACCCTGCAGGTACTTGAGCTGTCACCAGTGGCTGAGTCCGCTCTATGTTATGCACTGAACATGAGCTTTGCTGCTGTTTGGATGTCACTGGGAAGTGTGTGTATCACATAGGTCAAGCACAGGAACCGGGCTTGTTCACGGTTTTTTGTCACTAATGACTTAGTTCTGTGAACAGCAGGCGTGGGAATGTGGCTGGTGCAGGTGCTTGTGATGTCACTTGTGGCCTAGTTCCACATAGGCGAGGCGCGGGAACCTTGCCCTGAAGGTGCCTGAGCTCTCACCAGTGGCTGAGTCCCTCCTACGTTACGCACTGAACATGGCCTATGCTGCTGCTTGAATGTCACTGGGACGTCTTTAGCTCATAGGTCAAGCACAGGAACCGGGCTTGTTCAGGGTTTTCTGTCACTAATGACTTAGTGCCGAGTGCAGCAGGCGTGGGAATGTGGCTGGTGCAGGTGCTTGTGATGTCACTGTTCGCCTAGTTCTGCATAGGAGAGGCGCGGGAAACTTGTCCTGCAGGTGCTTGAGCTGTCACCAGTGGCTGAGTCCGCTCTATGTTATGCACTGAACATGAGCTTTGCTGCTGTTTGGATGTCACTGGGAAATGTGTGGATCACATAGGTCAAGCACAGGAACCGGGCTTGTTCAGGGTTTTCTGTCACTAATGACTTAGTTCTGTGAACAGCAGGCGTGGGAATGTGGCTGGTGCAGGTGCTTGTGATGTCACTTGTGGCCTAATTCCGCATAGGAGACGCATGGGAACTTTGCCCTGCAGGTGCTTTAGCTGTCACCAGTGGCTGAGTCCCTCCTACGTTACGCACTGAACATGGCCTTTGCTGCTGTTTGGATGTCACTGGGAAGTGTGTAGCTCATGGGTCAAATACAGGAACCGGGCTTGTTCAGGGTTTTCTGTCACTAATGACTTAGTTCCGAGAGCAGCTGGCGTGGGAATGTGGCTGGTGCAGGTGCTTGTGATGTCACTTGTGGCCTAGTTCCGCATAGGAGAGGCGCGGGAACCTTACCCTGCAGGTACTTGAGCTGTCACCAGTGGCTGAGTCCGCTCTATGTTATGCACTGAACATGAGCTTTGCTGCTGTTTGGATGTCACTGGGAAGTGTGTGTATCACATAGGTCAAGCACAGGAACCGGGCTTGTTCACGGTTTTTTGTCACTAATGACTTAGTTCTGTGAACAGGAGGCGTGGGAATGTGGCTGGTGCAGGTGCTTGTGATGTCACTTGTGGCCTAGTTCCGCATAGGCGAGGCGCGGGAACTTTGCCCTGAAGGTGCCTGAGCTCTCACCAGTGGCTGAGTCCCTCCTACGTTACGCACTGAACATGGCCTATGCTGCTGCTTGAATGTCACTGGGACGTCTTTAGCTCATAGGTCAAGCTCAGGAACTGGGCTTGTTCAGGGTTTTCTGTCACAAATGACTTAGTTCCCAGTGTAGCAGGCGTGGGAATGTGGCTGGTGCAGGTGCTTGTGATGTCACTGTTCGCCTAGTTCTGCATAGGAGAGGCGTGGGAAACTTGTCCTGCAGGTGCTTGAGCTGTCACCAGTGGCTGAGTCCGCTCTATGTTATGCACTGAACATGAGCTTTGCTGCTGTTTGGATGTCACTGGGAAATGTGTGGATCACATAGGTCAAGCACAGGAACCGGGCTTGTTCAGGGTTTTCTGTCACTAATGACTTAGTTCTGTGAACAGCAGGCGTGGGAATGTGGCTGGTGCAGGTGCTTGTGATGTCACTTGTGGCCTAGTTCCGCATAGGAGACGCATGGGAACTTTGCCCTGCAGGTGCTTGAGCTGTCACCAGTGGCTGAGTCCGCTCTATGTTATGCACTGAACATGAGCTTTGCTGCTGTTTGGATGTCACTGGGAAGTGTGTGTATCACATAGGTCAAGCACAGGAACCGAGCTTGTTCAGGGTTTTTTGTCACTAATGACTTAGTTCTGTGAACAGCAGGCGTGGGAATGTGGCTGGTGCAGGTGCTTGTGATGTCACTGTTCGCCTAGTTCCGCACAGGAGAGGCGCGGGAAACTTGTCCTGCAGGTGCTTGAGCTGTCACCAGTGGCTGAGTCCGCTCTATGTTATGCACTGAACATGGCCTTGTCTGCTGTTTGGATGTCACTGGGAAGTGTGTAGCTCATGGGTCAAATACAGGAACCGGGCTTGTTCAGGGTTTTCTGTCACTAATGACTTAGTTCCGAGAGCAGCTGGCGTGGGAATGTGGCTGGTGCAGGTGCTTGTGATGTCACTTGTGGCCTACTTCCGCATAGGAGAGGCATGGGAACTTTGCCCTGCAGGTGCCTGAGCTGTCACCAGTGGCTGAGTCCCTCCTACGTTACGCACTGAACATGGCCTTTGCTGCTGTTTGGATGTCACTGGGAAGTGTGTAGCTCATTGGTCAAGGACAGGAACTGGGCTTGTTCAGGGTTTTCTGTCACTAATGACTTAGTTCCCAGTGTAGCAGGCGTGGGAATGTGGCTGGTGCAGGTGCTTTTGATGTCACTTGTGGCCTAGTTCCGCATAGGCGAGGCGCGGGAACCTTACCCTGCAGGTGCTTGAGCTGTCACCAGTGGCTGAGTCTGCTCTATGTTATGCACTGAACATAAGCTTTGCTGCTGTTTGGATGTCATTGGGAAGTGTGTGTATCATATAGGTCAAGCACTGGAACCGGGATTGTTCAGGGTTTTCTGTCACTAGTTTCTTAGATGCGCATGTAGCTGGCGTGGGAATGTGGCTAGTACAGGTGCTTGTAATTTCACTGGTGGCGTAGTTCCGCATAGGAGAGGCGCGGGAACCTTACCCTGCAGGTACTTGAGCTGTCACCAGTGGCTGAGTCCGCTCTATGTTATGCACTGAACATGAGCTTTGCTGCTGTTTGGATGTCACTGGGAAGTGTGTGTATCACATAGGTCAAGCACAGGAACCGGGCTTGTTCACGGTTTTTTGTCACTAATGACTTAGTTCTGTGAACAGGAGGCGTGGGAATGTGGCTGGTGCAGGTGCTTGTGATGTCACTTGTGGCCTAGTTCCGCATAGGCGAGGCGCGGGAACCTTGCCCTGAAGGTGCCTGAGCTCTCACCAGTGGCTGAGTCCCTCCTACGTTACGCACTGAACATGGCCTATGCTGCTGCTTGAATGTCACTGGGACGTCTTTAGCTCATAGGTCAAGCTCAGGAACTGGGCTTGTTCAGGGTTTTCTGTCACAAATGACTTAGTTCCCAGTGTAGCAGGCGTGGGAATGTGGCTGGTGCAGGTGCTTGTGATGTCACTGTTCGCCTAGTTCTGCATAGGAGAGGCGTGGGAAACTTGTCCTGCAGGTGCTTGAGCTGTCACCAGTGGCTGAGTCCGCTCTATGTTATGCACTGAACATGAGCTTTGCTGCTGTTTGGATGTCACTGGGAAATGTGTGGATCACATAGGTCAAGCACAGGAACCGGGCTTGTTCAGGGTTTTCTGTCACTAATGACTTAGTTCTGTGAACAGCAGGCGTGGGAATGTGGCTGGTGCAGGTGCTTGTGATGTCACTTGTGGCCTAGTTCCGCATAGGAGACGCATGGGAACTTTGCCCTGCAGGTGCTTGAGCTGTCACCAGTGGCTGAGTCCGCTCTATGTTATGCACTGAACATGAGCTTTGCTGCTGTTTGGATGTCACTGGGAAGTGTGTGTATCACATAGGTCAAGCACAGGAACCGAGCTTGTTCAGGGTTTTTTGTCACTAATGACTTAGTTCTGTGAACAGCAGGCGTGGGAATGTGGCTGGTGCAGGTGCTTGTGATGTCACTGTTCGCCTAGTTCCGCACAGGAGAGGCGCGGGAAACTTGTCCTGCAGGTGCTTGAGCTGTCACCAGTGGCTGAGTCCGCTCTATGTTATGCACTGAACATGGCCTTGTCTGCTGTTTGGATGTCACTGGGAAGTGTGTAGCTCATGGGTCAAATACAGGAACCGGGCTTGTTCAGGGTTTTCTGTCACTAATGACTTAGTTCCGAGAGCAGCTGGCGTGGGAATGTGGCTGGTGCAGGTGCTTGTGATGTCACTTGTGGCCTACTTCAGCATAGGAGAGGCATGGGAACTTTGCCCTGCAGGTGCCTGAGCTGTCACCAGTGGCTGAGTCCCTCCTACGTTACGCACTGAACATGGCCTTTGCTGCTGTTTGGATGTCACTGGGAAGTGTGTAGCTCATTGGTCAAGGACAGGAACTGGGCTTGTTCAGGGTTTTCTGTCACTAATGACTTAGTTCCCAGTGTAGCAGGCGTGGGAATGTGGCTGGTGCAGGTGCTTTTGATGTCACTTGTGGCCTAGTTCCGCATAGGCGAGGCGCGGGAACCTTACCCTGCAGGTGCTTGAGCTGTCACCAGTGGCTGAGTCTGCTCTATGTTATGCACTGAACATAAGCTTTGCTGCTGTTTGGATGTCATTGGGAAGTGTGTGTATCATATAGGTCAAGCACTGGAACCGGGATTGTTCAGGGTTTTCTGTCACTAGTTTCTTAGATGCGCATGTAGCTGGCGTGGGAATGTGGCTAGTACAGGTGCTTGTAATTTCACTGGTGGCGTAGTTCCGCATAGGCGAGGCGCGGGAACCTTACCCTGCAGGTGCTTGAGCTGTCACCAGTGGCTGAGTCCGCTCTATGTTATGCACTGAACATGAGCTTTGCTGCTGTTTGGATGTCACTGGGAAATGTGTGTATCACATAGGTCAAGCACAGGAACCGGGCTTGTTCAGGGTTTTCTGTCACTAATGACTTAGTTCTGTGAACAGCAGGCGTGGGAATGTGGCTAGTACAGGTGCTTGCAATTTCACTGGTGGCGTAGTTCCTTACAGGCGAGGCGCGGGAACCTTGCCCTGCAGGTGCCTGAGCTGTCACCAGTGGCTGAGCCCCTCCTATGTTACGCACTGAACATGACCTATGCTGCTGCTTGAATGTCACTGGGACGTCTTTAGCTCATAGGTCAAGCACAGGAACCGGGCTTGTTCAGGGTTTTCTGTCACTAATGACTTAGTTCCGAGTGCAGCAGGCGTGGGAATGTGGCTGGTGCAGGTGCTTGTAATTTCACTGGTGGCGTAGTTCCGCATAGGCGAGGCGCGGGAACCTTGCCTCGCAGGTGCTTGAGCTGTCACCAGTGGCTGAGTCCCTCCTACGTTACGCACTGAACAAGTCCTATGCTGCTGCTTGAATGTCACTGGGACGTCTTTAGCTCATAGGTCAAGCTCAGGAACTGGGCTTGTTCAGGGTTTTCTGTCACTAATGACTTAGTTCCGAGTGCAGCAGGCGTAGGAATGTGGCTGGTGCAGGTGCTTGTGATGTCACTTGTGGCCTAGTTCCGCATAGGAGGGGCGAGGGAACCTAGCCCTGCAGGTGCTTGAGCTGTCACCAGTGGCTGAGTCCCTCCTACGTTACGCACTGAACATGGCCTTTGCTGCTGTTTGGATGTCACTGGGAAGTGTGTAGCTCATGGGTCAAACACAGGAATTGGGCTTGTTCAGGGTTTTCTGTCACTAATGACTTAGTTTTGTGAACAGCAGGCGTGGGAATGTGGCTGGTGCAGGTGCTTGTGATGTCACTTGTGGCCTAGTTCCGCATAGGCGAGGCGCGGGAACCTTGCCCTGCAGGTGCCTGAGCTCTCACCAGTGGCTGAGTCCCTCCTACGTTACGCACTGAACATGGCCTTGGCTGCTGCTTGAATGTCACTGGGACGTCTTTAGCTCATAGGTCAAGCACAGGAACCGGGGTTGTTCAGGGTTTTCTGTCACTAATGACTTAGTGCCGAGTGCAGCAGGCGTGGGAATGTGGCTGGTGCAGGTGCTTGTAATTTCACTGGTGGCGTAGTTCCTTACAGCCGAGGCACGGGAACCTTAAACTGCAGGTGCTTGAGCTGTCACCAGTGGCTGAGTCCGCTCTATGTTATGGACTGAACATGAGCTTTGCTGCTGTTTGGATGTCCCTGGGAAATGTGTGTATCACATAGGTCAAGCACAGGAACTGGGCTTTTTCACGGTTTTTTGTCACTAATGACTTAGTTCTGTGAACAGCAGGTGTGGGAATGTGGCTGGTGCAGGTGCTTGTGATGTCACTTGTGGCCTAGTTCCGCATAGGAGACGCATGGGAACTTTGCCCTGCAGGTGCCTGAGCTGTCACCAGTGGCTGAGTCCCTCCTACGTTACGCACTGAACATGGCCTTTGCTGCTGTTTGGATGTCACTGGGAAGTGTGTAGCTCATGGGTCAAGGACAGGAACTGGGCTTGTTCAGGGTTTTTTGTCACTAATGGCTTAGTTCTGTGAACAGCAGGCGTGGGAATGTGGCTGGTGCAGGTGCTTGTGATGTCACTTGTGGCCTAGTTCCGCATAGGCGAGGCACGGGAACCTTGCCCTGCAGGTGCTTGAGCTGTCAGCAGTGGCTGAGTCCCTCCTACGTTACGCACTGAACATGACCTATGCTGCTGCTTGAATGTCACTGGGACGTCTTTAGCTCATAGGTCAAGCACAGGAACCGGGCTTGTTCAGGGTTTTCTGTCACTAATGACTTAGTTCCGAGTGCAACAGGCGTAGGAATGTGGCTTGTGCAGGTGCTTGTGATGTCACTTGTGGCCTAGTTCCACATAGGAGGGGCGAGGGAACCTAGCCCTGCAGGTGCCTGAGCTGTCACCAGTGGCTGAGTCACTTCTACATTACGCACTGGACATGGCCTTGCTGCTGTTTTCATGTCACTGGGAAGTCTGTAGCTCATAGGTCAAGCACAGGAACTGGGCGTGGTCAGGGCTTTCTGTCACTAGTTGGTTAGAAGCGCATGAAGCTGGCGTGGGAATTTGACTTGTGCAGGTGCTTGCAATTTCACTGGTGGCATAGTTCCACATAGGAGAGACAAGGGAAACTTGCCCTGCAGGTGCTTGAGCTGTCACCAGTGGCTGAGTCCGCTCTATGTTATGCACTGAACATGAGCTTTGCTGCTGTTTGGATGTCACTGGGAAGTCTGTGTAGCTCATAGGTCAAGCACAGGAACGGGGCTTGTTCAGGGTTTTCTGTCACTAATGACTTAGTTCCGAGTGCAGCAGGCGTGGGAATGTGGCTGGTGCAGGTGCTTGTGATGTCACTTGTGGCCTAATTCCGCATAGGAGAGGCGCGGGAACATTGCCCTGCAGGTGCTTGAGCTTTCACCAGTGGCTGAGTCCCTCCTACGTTACGCACTGAACATGGCCTTTGCTGCTGATTGAATGTCACTGGGGCGTCTTTAGCTCATAGGTCAAGCACAGGAGCCGGGGTTGTTCAGGGTTTTCTGTCACGAATGACTTAGTTCCGAGAGCAGCAGGCGTGGGAATGTGGCTGGTGCAGGTGCTTGTGATGTCACTTGTGGCGCAGTTCCGCATAGGAGAGGCGCGGGAACCTTGCCCTGCAGGTGCTTTAGCTGTCACCAGTGGCTGAGTCCCTCCTACGTTACGCACTTAACATGGCCTTTGCTGCTGTTTGGATGTCACTGGGAACTGTGCAGCTCATAGGTCAAGCACAGGAACTGGGCTTGTTCAGGGTTTTCTGTCACTAATGACTTAGTTCTGAGTGCAGCAGGCGTGGGAATGTGGCTGGTGCAGGTGCTTGTAGTTTCACTGGTGGCCTAGTTCCGCATAGGAGAGGTGCATGAACCTTGCCCTGCAGGTACTTGAGCTGTCACCAGTGTTGGAGTCCCTCCTACGTTACGCACTGAACATGGCCTATACTGCTCTTTTCATGTCACTGGGAAGTGTGTAGCTCATAGGTCAAGCACAGGAACCGGTCTTGTTCAGGGTTTCCTGTCACTAATGACTTAGTTCTGTGAACAGCAGGCGTGGGAATGTGGCTGGTGCAGGTGCTTGTGATGTCACTTGTGGCCTAGTTCCGCATAGATGAGACACGGGAACCTTGTCCTGCAGGTGCTTGAGCTGTCACCAGTGGCTGAGTCCGCTCTATGTTATGCACTGAACATGAGCTTTGCTGCTGTTTGGATATCACTGGAAAGTGCGTAGCACATAGGTCAAGCACAGGAACCGGGCTTGTTCAGGGTTTTCTTTCACTAATAACTTGGTTCTGTGAACAGCAGGCGTGGGAATGTGGCTGGTGCAGGTGCTTGTGATGTCACTTGTGGCCTAGTTCCGCATAGGAGAGGCGCGGGAACCTTGCCCTGCAGGTGCCTGAGCTCTCACCAGTGGCTGAGTCCATCCTACGTTACGCACTGAACATGGCCTCTGCTGCTGCTTGAGTGTCACTGGGACGTCTTTAGCTCATAGGTCAAGCTCAGGAACTGGGCTTGTTCAGGGTTTTCTGTCACGAATGACTTAGTACCGAGTGCAACAGGCGTGGGAATGTGGCTGGTGCAGGTGCTTGTGATGTCACTTGTGGCCTAGTTCCGCATAGGAGAGGCGCGGGAACCTTGCCCTGCAGGTGCTTGAGCTTTCACCAGTGGCTGAGTCCCTCCTACGTTACGCACTGAACATGGCCTTGTCTGCTGTTTGGATGTCACTGGGAGCTGTGTAGCTCATAGGTCAAGCATAGGAACCGGGCTTGTTCAGGGTTTTCTGTCACTAGTTTCTTTAGGTGCGCATGTAGCTGGCATGGGAATGTGCCTGGTACAGATGCTTGTGATTTCACTGGTGGCGTAGTTCCGCATAGGCGAGTTGCGGGAACCTTGCCCTGGAGGTGGTGCTTGAGCTGTCACCAGTGGCTGAGTCCCTCCTACGTTACGCACTGATCATGAGCTTTGCCGCTGTTTGGATGTCACTGGGAAGTGTGTAGCACATAGCTCAAGCACAGGAATTGGGCTTCTTCATGGTTTTTTGTCACTAATGACTTAGTTCTGTGAACAGCACGCGTGGGAATGTGGCTGGTGCAGGTGCTTGTGATGTCACTGTTGGCCTAGTTCCGCATAGGAGAGGTGCAGGAACCTTGCCCTACAGGTACTTGAGCTGTCACCAGTGGCTGAGTCACTTCTATATTACGCACTGGACACGGCCTTGCTGCTGTTTTCATCTCACTGGGAAGTCTGTAGCTCATAGGTCAAGCTCAGGAACTGGGCTTGTTCAGGGTTTCCTGTCACTAATGACTCAGTTCTGTGAACAGCAGGCGTGGGAATGTGGCTGGTGCAGGTGCTTGTGATGTCACTTGTGGCCTAGTTCCGCATAGGAGAGGCGCGGGAACCTTGCCCTGCAGGTGCTTGAGCTCTAACCAGTGGCTCAGTCCATCCTACGTTACGCACTGAACATGGCCTATGCTGCTGCTTGAATGTCACTGGGACGTCTTTAGCTCATAGGTCAAGCTCAGGAACTGGGCTTGTTCAGGGTTTTCTGTCACTAGTTTCTTAGATGCGCATGTAGCTGGCGTGGGAATGTGGCTGGTACAGGTGCTTGTAATTTCACTGGTGGCGTAGTTCCGCATAGGCGAGGCGCGGGAACCTTACCCTGCAGGTGGTGCTTGAGCTGTCACCAGTGGCTGAGTCCCTCCTACGTTACGCACTGATCATGAGCTTTGCCGCTGTTTGGCTGTCACTGGGAAGTGTGTAGCACATAGCTCAAGCACAGGAATTGGGCTTCTTCATGGTTTTTTGTCACTAATGACTTAGTTCTGTGAACAGCAGGCGTGGGAATGGGGCTGGTGCAGGTGCTTGTGGTGTCACTGTTGGCCTAGTTCCGCATAGGAGAGGCGCAGGAACCTTGCCCTGCAGGTTGCTGAGCTCTCACCAGTGGCTGAGTCCATCCTACGTTACGCACTGAACATGGCCTATGGTGCTGCTTGAGTGTCACTGGGACGTTTTTAGCTCATAGGTCAAGCTCAGGAACTGGGCTTGTTCAGGGTTTTCTGTCACGAATGACTTAGTTCCATGTACAGCAGGCATGGGAATGTGGCTGGTACAGGTGCTTGTAATTTCACTGGTGGCGTAGTTCCTTAAACGCGAGGCGCGGGAACCTTACCCTGCAGGTGCTTGAGCTGTCACCAGTGGCTGAGTCCGCTCTATGTTATGCACTGAACATGAGCTTTGCTGCTGTTTGGATGTCACTGGGAAGTGTGTGTATCACATAGGTCAAGCACAGGAACCGGGCTTGTTCAGGGTTTTCTGTCACTAATGACTTAGTTCTGTGAACAGCAGGCGTGGGAATGTGGCTGGTGCAGGTGCTTGTGATGACACCTGTGGCCTAGTTCCGCATAGGCAAGGCACGGGAACCTTGCCCTGCAGGTGCCTGAGCTCTCACCAGTGGCTGAGTCCCTCCTACGTTACGCACTGAACATGGCCTATGCTGCTGCTTGAATGTCACTGGGACGTCTTTAGCTCACAGGTCAAGCACAGGAACCGGGCTTGTTCAGGGTTTTCTGTCACTAATGACTTAGTTCCGAGTGCAGCAGGCGTGGGAATGTGACTGGTGCAGGTGCTTCTAATTTCCCTGGTGGCCTAGTTCCGCATAGGAGATATGCAGGAACCTTGTCCTGCAGGTGCTTGAGCTGTCACCAGTGGCTGAGTCCCTCCTACGTTACGCACTGAACATGGCGCATTCTGCTGTTTGGATGTCACTGGGACGTCTTTAGCTCATAGGTCAAGCTTAGGAACTGGGCTTGTTCAGGGTTTCCTGTCACTAATGACTTAGTTCTGTGAACAGCAGGCGTGGGCATGTGGCTGGTGCAGGTGCTTGAGATGTCACTTGTGGCCTAGTTCCGCATAGGCGAGGCGCGGGAATGTTGCATTGCAGGTGCTTGAGCTGTCACCAGTGGCTGAGTCTGCCCTTCGTTACACAGTGAACATGGCCTTTGCTGCTGTTTGGATGTCACTGGGAAGTGTGTAGCTCATAGGTCAAGCACTGGAAGCAGGCTTGTTCAGGTTTTTCTGTCACTAGTTTCTTAGATGCGCATGTAGCTGGCGTGGGAATGTGGCTGGTACAGGTGCTTGTAATTTCACTGGTGGCCTAGTTCTGCATAGGAGAGGTGCAGGAACCTTGCCCTGCAGGTACTTGAGCTGTCACCAGTGGCTGAGTTACTTCTATATTACGCACTGGACACGGCCTTGCTTCTGTTTTCATGTCACTGGGAAGTGTGTAGCTCATAGGTCAAGCTCAGGAACTGGGCTTGTTCAGGGTTTTCTGTCACGAATGACTTAGTGCCGAGTGCATCAGGCGTGGGAATGTGGCTGGTGCAGGTGCTTGTGATGACACTTGTGGCCTAGTTCCGCATAGGCGAGGCACGGGAACCTTGCCCTGCAGGTGCTTGAGCTGTCAGCAGTGGCTGAGTCCCTCCTACGTTACGCACTAAACATGGCCTATGCTGCTGTTTGGATGTCACTGGGACGTCTTTAGCTCATAGGTCAAGCTCAGGAACTGGGCTTGTTCAGGGTTTCCTGTCACTAATGACTTAGTTCTGTGAACAGCAGGCGTGGGAATGTGGCTGGTGCAGGTGCTTGACATGTCACTTGTGGCCTAGTTCCGCATAGGAGAGGCGCGGGAACCTTGCCCTGCAGGTGCCTGAGCTGTCACCAGTGGCTGAGTCCACTCTATGTTATGGACTGAACATGAGTTTTGCTGCTGTTTGGATGTCACTGGGAAGTGTGTAGCTCATAGGTCAAGCACAGGAACTGGGCTTGTTCAGGGTTTTCTGTCACTAATGACTTAGTTCTGTGAACAGCAGGCGTGGGAATGTGGCTGGTGCAGGTGCTTGAGATGTCACTTGTGGCCTAGTTCCGCATAGGCGAGGCGCGGGAACCTTGCATTGCAGGTGCCTGAGCTGTCACCAGTGGCTGAGTCCCTCCTATGTTATGCACTGAACATGGCCTTTGCTGCTGTTTGGATGTCACTGGGAAGTGTGTAGCTCATAGGTCAAGCACTGGAACCAGGCTTGTTCAGGGTTTTCTGTCACTAGTTTCTTAGATGCGCATGTAGCTGGCGTGGGAATGTGGCTGGTACAGGTGCTTGTAATTTCACTGGTGACCTAGTTCCGCATAGGAGAGGTGCAGGAACCTTGCCCTGCAGGTACTTGAGCTGTCACCAGTGGCTGAGTTACTTCTATATTACGCACTGGACACGGCCTTGCTTCTGTTTTCATGTCACTGGGACGTCTTTAGCTCATAGGTCAAGCTCAGGAACTGGGCTTGTTCAGGGTTTCCTGTCACTAATGACTTAGTTCTGTGAACAGCAGGCGTGGGCATGTGGCTGGTGCAGGTGCTTGTGATGTCACTTGTGGCCTAGTTCTGCATAGGAGAGGCGCGGGAACCTTGCCCTGAAGGTGCCTGAGCTCTCACCAGTGGCTGAGTCCATCCTACGTTACGCACTGAACATGGCCTATGGTGCTGCTTGAGTGTCACTGGGACGTCTTTAGCTCATAGGTCAAGCTCAGGAACTGGGCTTGTTCAGGGTTTTCTGTCACTAATGACTTAGTTCCATGTACAGCAGGCGTGGGAATCTGGCTGGTGCAGGTGCTTGTGATGTCACTTGTGGCCTAGTTCCGCATAGGCGAGGCGCGGGAACCTTGCCCTGCAGGTGCTTGAGCTTTCACCAGTGCCTGGGTCCCTCCTACGTTACGCAGTGAACATGTCCTTTGCTGCTGTTTGGATGTGTGGAATTTGGATAATGAGGTGGGATTCCTGTGCACAAAGAGCTGTTAAGACTGCCCTTGCTATCTCTTGTGCGACCCGGGGGAGTGGAGACTCGCCTGGCTAACACAGGGTGCAGATAAGGAGGGGGCCCTGTGGAGGCAGGACAGCCCTGCTTATGGTCAGCAAAGACAGTAAGATAACAGGAATGTGAGAGGTCCTTTGTTCTTCGAAAAGGCTTCGTGTCCGATAACTGACCTTTGCCTCATTACCAGTGAAATGCATATTACAACTCACACCCCTGCATATGCTAATGAAGATTATAGGGGTCATGCTAAGCATATATGACTATAGCACTCGTCTCTCCACCCAAATCATGCTACACGTCACATATGGGGGGGGGAACCTCATAGTTTTGGGGATAAAAGACAGAGAAAATGATTGTTAAGGTGGGAGAGAAGAACCTCGATACCTGACGGACCAGTCGACGGGCTGTGTTCTCTTCCTCCACCCCAGGCAGGGACGCCTCTCTGGGTAAGCGCTGCGCCTCTCACCCTCTGGGTGAAAGTTATCCCCGGGTTCTTGTATTACTATCAAGTTTGCTAGCAATATTAACCTTAATTAGTAGCACTATTGTAGTTAGTGAATTTATCAACGGCAATCTCGAATCTGTTTCTGTCGCTTTCAATAAAATAACTAATTTCGATTTTTGTGCATCTGCTCAGTGCAAGTCCTTTTCTTGGGGCTCTGATAAATGGGTCAGTGAAAGTCCTGGGACTCTGACAGACAAATTTCGAAACTGCATTCCTTTTAACGCGACAGGATGTCACTGGGAACTGTGTAGCTCATAGGTCAAGCATAGGAACCGGGCTTGTTCAGGGTTTTCTGTCACTAGTTTCTTAGATGCGCATGTAGCTGGCATGGGAATGTGGCTGGTACAGATGCTTGTGATTTCACTGGTGGCGTAGTTCCGCATAGGCGAGGCGCGGGAACCTTGCCCTGCAGGTGCTTGAGCTGTTACCAGTGGCTGAGTCAGCCCTTCGTTACGCAGTGAACATGGCCTTGCTGCTGTTTTCATGTCACTGGGAAGTCTGTAGCTCATAGGTCAAGCACAGGAACTGGGCGTGGTCAGGGCTTTCTCTCACTAGTTGGTTAGATTCGCATGAAGCTGGCGTGGGAATTTGCCTTGTGCAGGTGCTTGCAATTTCACTGGTGGCGTAGTTCCACATAGGAGAGGCGCGGGAACCTTGCCCTGCAGGTGCTTGAGCTGTCAGCAGTGGCTGAGTCCGCCCTTCGTTACGCAGTGAACATGGCCTTTGCTGCTGTTTGGATGTCACTGGGAACTGTGTAGCTCATAGGTCAAGCACGGGAACCGGGCTTGTTCAGGGTTTTCTGTCACTAGTTTCTTAGATGCGCATGTAGCTGGCGTGGGAATGTGGCTGGTACAGGTGCTTGTAATTTCACTGGTGGCGTAGTTCCGCATAGGCGAGGCGCGGGAACCTTACCCTCCAGGTGGTGCTTGAACTGTCACCAGTGGCTGAGTCCCTCCTACGTTACGCACTGAACATGAGCTTTGCCGCTGTTTGGCTGTCACTGGGAAGTGTGTAGCACATAGGTCAAGCACAGGAACTGGGCTTCTTCACGGTTTTTTGTCACTAATGACTTAGTTCTGTGAACAGCAGGCGTGGGAATGGCGCTGGTGGAGGTGCTTGTGATGTCACTGTTGGCCTAGTTCCGCATAGGCAAGGCGCGGGAACATTGCCCTGCAGGTGCTTGAGCTGTCAGCAGTGGCTGAGTCCCTCCTACGTTACGCACTGAACTTGGCCTTTGCTGCTGTTTGGATGTCACTGGGAACTGTGTAGCTCATAGGTCAAGCACAGGAACTGGGCTTGTCCAGGGTTTTCTGTCCCTAATGACTTAGTTCCGAGTGCAGCAGGCGTGGGAATGTGGCTGGTGCAGGTGCTTCTAATTTCACTGGTGGCCTAGTTCCGCATAGGAGAGGTGCAGGAACCTTGCCTTGCAGGTACTTCAGCTGTCAGCAGTGGCTGAGTCCCTCCTATGTTACGCACTGAACATGGCCTATGCTGCTGTTTGGATGTCACTGG
This sequence comes from Gavia stellata, assembly GCF_030936135.1. Taxonomy (NCBI): domain Eukaryota; kingdom Metazoa; phylum Chordata; class Aves; order Gaviiformes; family Gaviidae; genus Gavia; species Gavia stellata. Next base: position 12,613 of record NW_026777258.1, on the reverse strand, counting down.
GACGTCTTTAGCTCATAGGTCAAGCTCAGGAACTGGGCTTGTTCAGGGTTTTCTGTCACTAGTTTCTTAGATGCGCATGTAGCTGGCGTGGGAATGTGGCTGGTGCAGGTGCTTGTAATTTCACTGGTGGCCTAGTTCCGCATAGGAGAGGTGCAGGAACCTTGCCCTGCAGGTACTTGAGCTGTCACCAGTGGCTGAGTTACTTCTATATTACGCACTGGACACGGCCTTGCTTCTGTTTTCATGTCACTGGGAAGTGTGTAGCTCATAGGTCAAGCTCAGGAACCGGGCTTGTTCACGGTTTTTTGTCACTAATGACTTAGTGCCGAGCGCAGCAGGCGTGGGAATGTGGCTGGTGCAGGTGCTTGTGATGACACTTGTGGCCTAGTTCCGCATAGGCGAGGCGCGGGAACCTTGCCCTGCAGGTGCCTGAGCTGTCACCAGTGGCTGAGTCCCTCCTACGTTACGCACTGAACATGGCCTTTGCTGCTGTTTGGATGTCACTGGGAACTGTGTAGCTCATAGGTCAAGCATAGGAACCGGGCTTGTTCAGGGTTTTCTGTCACTAGTTTCTTAGATGCGCATGTAGCTGGCATGGGAATGTGGCTGGTACAGATGTTTGTGATTTCACTGGTGGCCTAGTTCCGCATAGGCGAGGCGCGGGAACCTTGCCCTGCAGGTCCTTGAGCTTTCACCACTGGCTGAGTCCAGCCTTCGTTACGCAGTGAAAATGGCGTTGCTGCTGTTTTCATCTCACTGGGAAGTCTGTAGCTCATAGGTCAAGCACAGGAACTGGGCGTGGTCAGGGCTTTCTGTCACTAGTTGGTTAGATTCGCATGAAGCTGGCGTAGGAATTTGACTTGTGCAGGTGCTTGCAATTTCACTGGTGGCGTAGTTCCGCATAGGAGAGGCGCGGGAACCTTGCCCTGCAGGTGGTGCTTGAGCTGTCACCATTGGCTGAGTCCCTCCTACTTTACGCACTGAACATGGCCTATGCTGCTGTTTTTTATGTCACTGGGACGTCTTTAGCTCATAGGTCAAGCTCAGGAACTGGGCTTGTTCAGGGTTTCCTGTCACCAATGACTTAGTTCTGTGAACAGCAGGCGTGGGAATGTGGCTGGTGCAGGTGCTTGTGATGTCACTTGTGGCCTAGTTCCGCATAGGGGAGGCGCGGGAACCTTGCCCTGCAGGTGCCTGAGCTCTCACCAGTGGCTCAGTCCCTCCTACGTTACGCACTGAACATGGCCTTTGCTGCTGTTTGGATGTCACTGGGAAGTGTGTAGCTCATAGGTCAAGCACAGGAACTGGGCTTGTTCAGGGTTTTCTGTCACTAATGACTTAGTTCCGAGTGCAGCAGGCGTGGGAATGTGGCTGGTGCAGGTGCTTGTAATTTCACTGGTGGCCTAGTTCCGCATAGGAGAGGTGCAGGAACCTTGTCCTGCAGGTGCTTGAGCTGTCAGCAGTGGCTGAGTCCCTCCTACGTTACGCAGTGAACATGGCCTTTGCTGCTGTTTGGATGTCACTGGGAACTGTGTAGCACATAACTCAACCACAGGAACCGGGCTTGTTCAGGGTTTTCTGTCACTAGTTTCTGAAAAGGGCAGGTAGCTGGCGTGGGAATGTGGCTAGTACAGGTGCTTGTAATTTCACTGGTGGCGTAGTTCCGCATAGGCGAGGCGCGGGAACCTTATCCTGCAGGTGCTTGAGCTGTCACCAGTGGCTGAGTCCGCTCTATGTTATGCACTGAACATGAGCTTTGCTGCTGTTTGGATGTCACTGGGAAATGTGTGTATCACATATGTCAAGCACAGGATCCGGGCTTGTTCAGGGTTTTTTGTCACTAATGACTTAGTTCTGTGAACAGCAGGCGTGGGAATGTGGCTGGTGCAGGTGCTTGTGATGTCACTTGTGGCCTAGTTCCGCAAAGGAGAGGCACGGGAACCTTGCCCTGCAGGTGCCTGAGCTGTCACCAGTGGCTGAGTCCCTCCTACGTTACGCACTGAACATGACCTATGCTGCTGCTTGAATGTCACTGGGACGTCTTTAGCTCATAGGTCAAGCTGAGGAACTGGGCTTGTTCAGGGTTTACTGTCACTAATGGCTTAGTTCTGTGAACAGCAGGCGTGGGAATGTGGCTGGTGCAGGTGCTTGTGATGTCACTTGTGGCCTAGTTCCGCATAGGCGAGGCGCGGGAACCTTGCCCTGCAGGTGCCTGAGCTCTCACCAGTGGCTGAGTCCCTCCTACGTTACGCACTGAACATGACCTATGCTGCCGCTTGAATGTCACTGGGACGTCTTTAGCTCGTAGGTCAAGCACAGGAACCGGGCTTGTTCAGGGTTTTCTGTCACTAATGACTTAGTGCTGAGTGCAGCAGGCGTGGGAATGTGGCTGGTGCAGGTGCTTGTGATGTCACTGTTCGCCTAGTTCCGCATATAAGAGGCGCGGGAAACTTGTCCTGCAGGTGCTTGAGCTGTCACCAGTGGCTGAGTCCGCTCTATGTTATGGACTGAACATGAGCTTTGCTGGTGTTTGGATGTCACTGGGAAGTGTGTAGCACATAGGTCAAGCACAGGAACTGGGCTTGTTCAGGGTTTTTTGTCACTAATGACTTAGTTCTGTGAACAGCAGGCGTGGGAATGTGGCTGGTGCAGGTGCTTGTGATGTCACTGGTGGCCTAGTTCCGCATAGGCGAGGCGCGGGAACCTTGCCCTGCAGGTGCCTGAGCTGTCACCAGTGGCTGAGTCCCTCCTACGTTACGCACTGAACATGGCCTTGTCTGCTGTTTGGATGTCACTGGGAGCTGTGTAGCTCATAGCTCAAGCACAGGAACTGGGCTTGTTCAGGGTTTTCTGTCACTAATGACTTAGTTCCGAGTGCAGCAGGTGTGGGAATGTGGCTGGTGCAGGTGCTTGTAATTTCACTGGTGGCCTAGTTCCGCATAGGAGAGGTGCAGGAACCTTGCCCTGCAGGTACTTGATCTGTCACCAGTGGCTGAGTCCCTCCTACTTCCGCACGGAACATGGCCTATGCTGCTGTTTGGATGTCACTGGGACGTCTTTAGCTCATAGGTGAAGCTCAGGAACTGGGCTTGTTCAGGGTTTCCTGTCACTAAAGACTTAGTTCTGTGAACAGCAGGCGTGGGAATGCGGCTGGTGCAGGTGCTTGTGATGTCACCTGTGGCCTAGTTCCGCATAGGAGAGGCCTGGGAACCTTGCCCTGCAGGTGCCTGAGCTCTCACCAGTGGCTGAGTCCCTCCTACGTTACGCACTGAACATGGCCTATGCTGCTGCTTGAATGTCACTGGGACGTCTTTAGCTCATAGGTCAAGCTCAGGAACTGGGCTTGTTCAGGGTTTTCTGTCACTATTGACTTAGTTCCATGTACAGCAGGCATGGGAATGTGGCTGGTGCAGGTGCTTGTGATGTCACTTGTGGCCTAGTTCCGCATAGGAGAGGCGCGGGAACCTTGCCCTGCAGGTGCTAGGGCTGTCACCAGTGCCTGGGTCACTTCTACATTTCGCACTGGACATGGCCTTGCTGCTGTTTTCATGTCACTGGGAAGTCTGTAGCTCATAGGTCAAGCACAGGAACTGGGCGTGGTCAGGGCTTTCTGTCACTAGTTGGTTAGATGCGCATGAAGCTGGTGTGGGAATGTGGCTGGTGCAGTTGCTTGCAATTTCACTGGTGGCCTAGTTGCGCATTGGAGTGGCGCATGAACCTAGCCCTGCAGGTGCTTGGGCTGTCACCAGTGGCTGAGTCACTTCTACATTACGCACTGGACATGGCCTTGCTGCTGTTTGGATGTCACTGGGAACTGTGTAGCTCATAGGTCAAGCACAGGAACCGGGCTTGTTCACGGTTTTTTTAACTAATGACTTAGTTCTGTGAACAACAGGCGTGGGAATGTGGCTGGTGCAGGTGCTTGTGATGTCACTTGTGGCCTAGTTTCGCATAGGAGAGGCGCGGGAACCTAGCCCTGCAGGTGCCTGAGCTCTCACCAGTGGCTGAGTCCCTCCTACGTTACGCACTGAACATGGCCTATGCTGCTGCTTGAATGTCACTGGGACGTCTTTAGCTCACAGGTCAAGCTCAGGAACTGGGCGTGGTCAGGGCTTTCTGTCACTAGTTGGTTAGATGCGCATGAAGCTGGCGTCAGAATTTGCCTTGTGCAGGTGCTTGCAATTTCACTGCTGGCATAGTTCCACACAGGAGAGGCACGGGAAACTTGCCCTGAGGTGCTTGAGCTGTCACCAGTGGCTCAGTCCGCTTATGTTATGCACTGAACATGAGCTTTGCTGCTGTTTGGATATCACTGGAAAGTGCGTAGCACATAGGTCAAGCACAGGAACCTGGCTTGTTCACGTTTATTTGTCACTAATGACTTAGTTCTGTGAACAGCAGGCGTGGGAATGTGGCTGGTGCAGGTGCTTGTGATGACACTTGTGGCCTAGTTCCGCATAGGCGAGGCGCGGGAACCTTGCCCTGCAGGTGTCTGAGCTCTCACCAGTGGCTGAGTCCCTCCTACGTTACGCACTGAACATGGCCTTTGCTGCAGTTTGGATGTCACTGGGACGTCTTTAGCTCATAGGTCAAGCTCAGGAACTGGGCTTGTTCAGGGTTTTCTGTCATTAATGACTTAGTTCCCAGTGTAGCAGGCGTGGGAATGTGGCTGGTGCAGGTGCTTGTGATGTCACTGTTCGCCTTGTTCCACATAGGAGAGGCGCGGGAACCTTGCCCTGCAGGTGCTTGAGCTGTCACCCGTGGCTGAGTCCGCCCTTTTTTACGCAGTGAACATGGGCTTTGCTGCAGTTTGGATGTCACTGGGAACTGTGTATCTCATAGGTCAAGCACAGGAACCCGGCTTGTTCAGGGTTTTCTGCCACTAGTTTCTTAGATGCGCATGTAGCTGGCGTGGGAATGTGGCTGGTGCAGGTGCTTGTGATGTCACTTGTGGCCTAGTTCCGCATAGGAGAGGCGCGGGAACCTTGCCCTGCAGGTGCTTGAGCTGTCACCATTGGCTGAGTCCGCTCTATGTTATGCACTGAACATGAGCTTTGCTGCTGTTTGGATGTCACTGGGAAGTGTGTAGCTCATAGGTCAAGCTCAGGAACTGGGCTTGTTCAGGGTTTTCTGTCCCTAATGACTTAGTTACGAGTGCATCAGGCGTGGGAATGTGGCTGGTGCAGGTGCTTGTAATTTCACTGGTGGCCTAGTTGCGCATTGGAGTGGCGCAGGAACCTAGCCCTGCAGGTGCTTGGGCTGTCACCAGTGGCTGAGTCACTTCTACATTACGCACTGGACATGGCCTTGCTGCTGTTTTCATGTCACTGGGAAGTGTGTAGCTCATAGGTCAAGCACAGGAACCGGGCTTGTTCAGGGTTCTCTGTCACTAATGACTTAGTTCCGAGTGCAGCAGGCGTGGGAATGTGGCTGGTACAGGTGCTTGTAATTTCACTGGTGGCGTAGTTCCTTCTAGGCGAGGCACGGGAACCTTAACGTGCAGGTGCTTGAGCTTTCACCAGTGGCTGAGTCCCTCCTACATTACGCAGTGAACATGGCCTTTGCTGCTGTTTGGATGTCACTGGGAAGTGTGTAGCTCATGGGTCAAGCACAGGAACTGGGCTTGTTCACGGTTTTCTGTCACTAATGACTTAGTGCCGAGTGCAACAGGCGTGGGAATGTGGCTGGTGCAGGTGCTTGTGATGTCACTTGTGGCCTAGTTCCGCATAGGCGAGGCGCGGGAACCTTGCCCTGCAGGTGTCTGAGCTCTCACCAGTGGCTGAGTCCCTCCTACGTTACGCACTGAACATGGCCTATGCTGCTGCTTGAATGTCACTGGGACGTCTTTAGCTCATAGGTGAAGCTCAGGAACTGGGCTTGTGCAGGGTTTTGTGTCACTATTAACTTAGTTCCATGTACAGCAGCCGTGGGAATGTGGCTGGTGCAGGTGCTTGTGATGTCACTTGTGGCCTACTTCCGCATAGGAGAGGCGCGGGAAACTTGCCCTGCAGGTGCCTGAGCTCTCACCAGTGGATGAGTCCCTCCTACGTTACGCACTGAACATGACCTATGCTGCTCCTTGAATGTCACTGGGACGTCTTTAGCTCATAGGTCAAGCACAGGAACCGGGCTTGTTCAGGGTTTTCTGTCACTAATGACTTAGTGCCGAGTGCAGCAGGCGTGGGAATGTGGCTGGTGCAGGTGCTTGTAATTTCTGTGGTGGCGTAGTTCCGCATAGGCGAGGCGCGGGAACCTTACTCTGCAGGTGCTTGAGCTGTCACCAGTGGCTGAGTCCGCTCTATGTTATGCACTGAACATGAGCTTTGCTGCTGTTTGGATTTCACTGGGAAATGTGTGTATCACATAGGTCAAGCACAGGAACCGGGCTTGTTCAGGGTTTTTTGTCACTAATGACTTAGTTCTGTGAACAGCAGGCGTGGGAATGTGGCTGGTGCAGGTGCTTGTGATGTCACTTGTGGCCTAGTTCCGCATAGGAGACGCATGGGAACTTTGCCCTGCAGGTGCCTGAGCTGTCACCAGTGGCTGAGTCCCTCCTACGTTACGCACTGAACATGGCCTATGCTGCTGCTTGAATGTCACTAGGACGTCTTTAGCTCATAGGTCAAGCTCAGGAACTGGGCTTGTTCAGGGTTTTATGTCACTAATGACTTAGTTCCCAGTGTAGCAGGCGTGGGAATGTGGCTGGTGCAGGTGCTTGTGATGTCACTTGTGGCCTAGTTCCGCATAGGCGAGGCGCGGGAACCTTACCCTGCAGGTGCTTGAGCTGTCACCAGTGGCTGAGTCCGCTCTATGTTATGCACTGAACATGAGCTTTGCTGCTGTTTGGATGTCACTGGGAACTGTGTAGCTCATACGTCAAGCACAGGAACCGGGCTTGTTCAGGGTTTTCTGTCACTAATGACTTAGTTCTGTGAACAGCAGGCGTGGGAATGTGGCTGGTGCAGGTGCTTGTAATTTCACTGCTGGCCTACTTGCGCATTGGAGTGGCGCAGGAACCTAGCCCTGCAGGAGCTTGGGCTGTCACCAGTGGCTGAGTCACTTCTACATTACGCACTGGACATGGCCTTGCTTCTGTTTTCATGTCACTGGCAGGTGTGTAGCTCATAGGTCAAGCACAGGAACCGGGCTTTTTCAGGGTTTTCTGTCACTAATGACTTAGTGCCGAGTGCAGCAGGCATATGAATGTGGCTGGTGCAGGTGCTTGTAATTTCTGTGGTGGCGTAGTTCCGCATAGGCGAGGCGCGGGAACCTTACCCTGCAGGTGCTTGATCTGTCACCAGTGGCTGAGTCCGCTCTGTGTTATGGACTGAACATGAGCTTTGCTGCTGTTTGGATGTCACTGGGAAGTGTGTGTATCACATAGGTCAAGCACAGGAACCGAGTCCCTCCTAGGTTACGCACTGAACATGACCTTTGCTGCCGCTTGAATGTCACTGGGACGTCTTTAGCTCATAGGTCAAGCACAGGAACCGGGCTTGTTCAGGGTTTTTTGTCACTAATGACTTATTTCTGTGAACAGCAGGCATGGGAATGTGGCTGGTGCAGGTGCTTGTGATGTCACTTGTGGCCTAGTTCCGCATAGGCGAGGCGCGGGAACCTTGCCCTGCAGGTGCCTGAGCTCTCACCAGTGGCTGAGTCCCTCCTACGTTACGCACTGAACATGGCCTATGCTGCTGCTTGAATGTCACTAGGACGTCTTTAGCTCATAGGTCAAGCTCAGGAACTGGGCTTGTTCAGGGTTTTCTGTCACTAATGACTTAGTTCCCAGTGTAGCAGGCGTGGGAATGTGGCTGGTGCAGGTGCTTGTGATGTCACTGTTCGCCTAGTTCCGCACAGGAGAGGCGCGGGAAACTTGTCCTGCAGGTGCTTGAGCTGTCACCAGTGGCTGAGTCCGCTCTATGTTATGCACTGAACATGAGCTTTGCTGCTGTTTGGATGTCACTGGGAACTGTGTAGCTCATAGGTCAAGCACAGGAACCGGGCTTGTTCAGGGTTTTCTGTCACTAATGACTTAGTTCCGAGTGCAGCAGGCATGGGAATGTGGCTGGTGCAGGTGCTTGTGATGTCACTTGTGGCCTAGTTCCGCATAGGCGAGGCACGGGAACCTTGCCCTGCAGGTGCCTGAGCTCTCACCAGTGGCTGAGTCCCTCCTACGTTACGCACTGAACATGGCCTATGCTGCTGCTTGAATGTCACTAGGACGTCTTTAGCTCATAGGTCAAGCTCAGGAACTGGGCTTGTTCAGGGTTTTATGTCACTAATGACTTAGTTCCCAGTGTAGCAGGCGTGGGAATGTGGCTGGTGCAGGTGCTTGTGATGTCACTTGTGGCCTAGTTCCGCATAGGCGAGGCGCGGGAACCTTACCCTGCAGGTGCTTGAGCTGTCACCAGTGGCTGAGTCCGCTCTATGTTATGCACTGAACATGAGCTTTGCTGCTGTTTGGATGTCACTGGGAACTGTGTAGCTCATACGTCAAGCACAGGAACCGGGCTTGTTCAGGGTTTTCTGTCACTAATGACTTAGTTCTGTGAACAGCAGGCGTGGGAATGTGGCTGGTGCAGGTGCTTGTGATGTCACTTGTGGCCTAGTTCCGCATAGGCGAGGCGCGGGAACCTTGCCCTGCAGGTGCCTGAGCTCTCACCAGTGGCTGAGTCCCTCCTACGTTACGCACTGAACATGGCCTATGCTGCTGCTTGAATGTCACTAGGACGTCTTTAGCTCATAGGTCAAGCTCAGGAACTGGGCTTGTTCAGGGTTTTCTGTCACTAATGACTTAGTTCCCAGTGTAGCAGGCGTGGGAATGTGGCTGGTGCAGGTGCTTGTGATGTCACTGTTCGCCTAGTTCCGCACAGGAGAGGCGCGGGAAACTTGTCCTGCAGGTGCTTGAGCTGTCACCAGTGGCTGAGTCCCTCCTATGTTATGCACTGAACATGAGCTTTGCTGCTGTTTGGATGTCACTGGGAAGTGTGTAGCTCATGGGTCAAGGACAGGAACCGGGCTTGTTCAGGGTTTTCTGTCACTAATGACTTAGTTCCCAGTGTAGCAGGCGTGGGAATGTGGCTGGTGCAGGTGCTTTTGATGTCACTTGTGGCCTAGTTCCGCATAGGGGAGGCGCGGGAACCTTACTCTGCAGGTGCTTGAGCTCTCACCAGTGGCTGAGTCCCTCCTACGTTACGCACTGAACATGACCTATGCTGCTGCTTGAATGTCACTAGGACGTCTTTAGCTCATAGGTCAAGCACAGGAACTGGGCTTGTTCAGGGTTTTATGTCACTAATGACTTAGTTCCCAGTGTAGCAGGCGTGGGAATGTGGCTGGTGCAGGTGCTTGTGATGTCACTTGTGGCCTAGTTCCGCATAGGCGAGGCGCGGGAACCTTACCCTGCAGGTGCTTGAGCTGTCACCAGTGGCTGAGTCCGCTCTATGTTATGCACTGAACATGAGCTTTGCTGCTGTTTGGATGTCACTGGGAACTGTGTAGCTCATACGTCAAGCACAGGAACCGGGCTTGTTCAGGGTTTTCTGTCACTAATGACTTAGTTCTGTGAACAGCAGGCGTGGGAATGTGGCTGGTGCAGGTGCTTGTGATGTCACTTGTGGCCTAGTTCCGCATAGGCGAGGCGCGGGAACCTTGCCCTGCAGGTGCTTGAGCTGTCATCTGTGGCTGAGTCTGCCCTTCGTTACGCAGTGAACATGGCCTTTGCTGCTGTTTGGATGTCACTGGGAAGTGTGTAGCTCATGGGTCAAACACAGGAATTGGGCTTGTTCAGGGTTTTCTGTCACTAATGGCTTAGCTCCTAGTGTAGCAGGCGTGGGAATGTGGCTGGTGCAGGTGCTTGTGATGTCACTTGTGGCCTAGTTCCGCATAGGCGAGGCGCGGGAACCTTGCCCTGCAGGTGCTTGAGCTGTCACCAGTGGCTGAGTCCGCTCTATGTTATGCACTGAACATGAGCTTTGCTGCTGTTTGGATGTCACTGGGAAGTGTGTGTATCACATAGGTCAAGCACAGGAACCGGGCTTGTTCACGGTTTTTTGTCACTAATGGCTTAGTTCTGTGAACAGCAGGCGTGGGAATGTGGCTGGTGCAGGTGCTTGTGATGTCACTTGTGGCCTAGTTCCGCATAGGAGACGCATGGGAACTTTGCCCTGCAGGTGCCTGAGCTGTCACCAGTGGCTGAGTCCCTCCTACGTTACGCACTGAACATGGCCTATGCTGCTGCTTGAATGTCACTGGAATGTCTTTAGGTCATCGGTCAAGCTCAGGAACTGGGCTTCTTCAGGGTTTTCTGTCACTAATGACTTAGTTCTGTGAACAGCAGGCGTGGGAATGTGGCTGGTGCAGGTGCTTGTGATGTCACTTGTGGCCTAGTTCCGCATAGGCGAGGCGCGGGAACCTTGCCCTGCAGGTGCCTGAGCTCTCACCAGTGGCTGAGTCCCTCCTACGTTACGCACTGAACATGGCCTATGCTGCTGCTTGAATGTCACTAGGACGTCTTTAGCTCATAGGTCAAGCTCAGGAACTGGGCTTGTTCAGGGTTTTCTGTCACTAATGACTTAGTTCCCAGTGTAGCAGGCGTGGGAATGTGGCTGGTGCAGGTGCTTGTGATGTCACTGTTCGCCTAGTTCCGCACAGGAGAGGCGCGGGAAACTTGTCCTGCAGGTGCTTGAGCTGTCACCAGTGGCTGAGTCCCTCCTATGTTATGCACTGAACATGAGCTTTGCTGCTGTTTGGATGTCACTGCGAGCTGTGTAGCTCATACGTCAAGCACAGGAACCGGGCTTGTTCAGGGTTTTCTGTCACTAATGACTTAGTTCTGTGAACAGCAGGCGTGGGAATGTGGCTGGTGCAGGTGCTTGTGATGTCACTTGTGGCCTAGTTCCGCATAGGGGAGGCGCGGGAACCTTGCCCTGCAGGTGCCTGAGCTCTCACCAGTGGCTGAGTCCCTCCTACGTTACGCACTGAACATGACCTATGCTGCTGCTTGAATGTCACTGGGACGTCTTTAGCTCATAGGTCAAGCACAGGAACCGGGCTTGTTCAGGGTTTTCTGTCACTAATGACTTAGTTCCTAGTGTAGCAGGCGTGGGAATGTGGCTGGTGCAGGTGCTTGTGATGTCACTTGTGGCCTAGTTCCGCATAGGCGAGGCGCGGGAACCTTGCCCTGCAGGTGCTTGAGCTGTCACCAGTGGCTGAGTCCGCTCTATGTTATGCACTGAACATGAGCTTTGCTGCTGTTTGGATGTCACTGGGAAATGTGTGTATCACATAGGTCAAGCACAGGAACCGGGCTTGTTCAGGGTTTTTTGTCACTAATGACTTAGTTCTGTGAACAGGAGGCGTGGGAATGTGGCTGGTGCAGGTGCTTGTGATGTCACTTGTGGCCTAGTTCCGCATAGGCGAGGCGCGGGAACCTTGCCCTGCAGGTGCTTGAGCTGTCATCAGTGGCTGAGTCTGCCCTTCGTTACGCAGTGAACATGGCCTTTGCTGCTGTTTGGATGTCACTGGGAAGTGTGTAGCTCATGGGTCAAACACAGGAATTGGGCTTGTTCAGGGTTTTCTGTCACTAATGGCTTAGCTCCTAGTGTAGCAGGCGTGGGAATGTGGCTGGTGCAGGTGCTTGTGATGTCACTTGTGGCCTAGTTCCGCATAGGCGAGGCGCGGGAACCTTGCCCTGCAGGTGCTTGAGCTGTCACCAGTGGCTGAGTCCGCTCTATGTTATGCACTGAACATGAGCTTTGCTGCTGTTTGGATGTCACTGGGAAGTGTGTGTATCACATAGGTCAAGCACAGGAACCGGGCTTGTTCACGGTTTTTTGTCACTAATGGCTTAGTTCTGTGAACAGCAGGCGTGGGAATGTGGCTGGTGCAGGTGCTTGTGATGTCACTTGTGGCCTAGTTCCGCATAGGAGACGCATGGGAACTTTGCCCTGCAGGTGCCTGAGCTGTCACCAGTGGCTGAGTCCCTCCTACGTTACGCACGGAACATGGCCTATGCTGCTGCTTGAATGTCACTGGAATGTCTTTAGGTCATCGGTCAAGCTCAGGAACTGGGCTTCTTCAGGGTTTTCTGTCACTAATGACTTAGTTCCGAGTGCAGCTGGCGTGGGAATGTGGCTGGTGCAGGTGCTTGTGATGTCACTTGTGGCCTAGTTCCGCATAGGAGAGGCGCGGGAACCTTGCCCTGCAGGTGCCTGAGCTCTCACCAGTGGCTGAGTCCCTCCTACGTTACGCACTGAACATGGCCTTGTCTGCTGTTTGGATGTCACAGAGAGCTGTGTAGCTCATAGGTCAAGCACTGGAACCGGGCTTGTTCAGGGTTTTCTGTCACTAGTTTCTTAGATGCGCATGTAGCTGACGTGGGAATGTGGCTAGTACAGGTGCTTGTAATTTCACTGGTGGCGTAGTTCCTTACAGGCGAGGCGTGGGAACCTTACCCTGCAGGTGCTTGAGCTCTCACCAGTGGCTGAGTCCGTCCTACGTTACGCACTGAACATGGCCTATGCTGCTGCTTGAATGTCACTAGGACGTCTTTAGCTCATAGGTCAAGCTCAGGAACTGGGCTTGTTCAGGGTTTTCTGTCACTAATGACTTA